>NC_140995.1:252648486-252798319 GCF_052327205.1 Somniosus microcephalus | reverse complement strand
GTGCAATCCCTTCGTGCCCGTCATTCAGGGACCCTTTGCTGTTCTCGTGCTCCTACGACGTGCTCCTACGACATGCTCCTACGACATGCTCCTACGACGTGCTCCTACGACATGCTCCTACGACGTGCTCCTGCGACATGCTCCTACGACATGCTCCTACGACGTGCTCCTACGACGTGCTCCTACGACGTGCTCCTACGACATGCTCCTACGACATGCTCCTACGACGTGCTCCCCCAATGGCTGCGGCACAGCTGCTGGAAGGTTGCTGAGTTTCCATGTGGGAGACTTCAGATGGCCTTTGCAGGACGACCTCAAGCAGCTCTGGCCCTAGGTAGCCCGGCTGCAGGCTACACTACCTCGGTCTGGGCGGCTGCAGTCTGGGCTGGCTGGCATACAGTGGCAAGGGCACTGGCGGAGTGGCAGTGGTGGGAACAGGAATGCTGTCATCCTGAGAGAGGACAACAGGACCCTGCTCCACTGACCCACTGCCGCTCCCCTGGGGCGGCGCCTCAGCATCACGACCAATCTGTTGGATCACAGATTGCTGGGCTGCGAGCTGTGGTGGGCACTTGTAAACCCGGCCACGATGGCAGCAGTCAGAGCTTGAGTGGTCTGCAGCACGAAGACATTGGGTCGCTTCAGCTTGTGCTGCAATGGCAGCCGTGACATCGCACGCACAAACACGTCTGTTTCGACACGGTCTCCTCTTCCGTCATTTCCAGCCTGGAAATCCTGGGCCCCAAGCTCTGCGCAGAGCCCCGTGCAATGTTGGAGGCTGACTCCTCCACGCTCCTTGACATTGCCATGAGGCTCTCTGGCAGGCTTGCCATTGCACCTAGCAATTCGGTGTGCAAGCCCTCTCCCTTCTGCTGAAGGCCGCCCCATTGAGGTCCTCATTTGAGTCCTGTGCAGCAGAACACTCATGTGAGCTCGACCTGCGGGGAGCTGGCCACTGAGCTACCCTTTCCCCCCGGCCTTGCTGCTGTCCCCTCCTGCCTGGTGCCTCACCCTGTGCAGATCCCGCTTCTGCACTAGCCTCTAAAGTACGCACAGTGCCAGTTTTTGAGCTGGTGTCTGCGAGTGACAGATGCAGTGATGCTGTGCCTTCTTCCTCCTCCTCTTCTCCCCCTTCGCTCTCCTGCCTCCCCTCGGGGACAGGCTGGTCCAGCGCTTGGTGCTGATTATCTGAAAGCAGGAAGGCACAAGAGTCGGGTTATGGTGAGAGGAGGGTGGGGGGAAGCCAGATATGCATGCATAGAGCATCAGTAGCTTGAAAATAAGAGTTTGTGGGATAAGGGAGAAGTGGGACGTGAGAAGAAGGATTAGGAATGAGCATTCCGTTGTCCCCAAGGGATTCAGTGTCGCCGGTTACCACGGCTCTGAGACCTGCCGGTAAACGATGTCCAGCACTCTCTCCTCCAGCTGGCTGAGGTCGTGGATGTCAGCTTGCTTCCGCCCGCCCGCCAAGCTACCTTGGTCTGCAAGAGACTGAGAAGTGTGTGAGTGAGTGTAGCGCCTGTCATGGTTGACTAGCTGACATTGTGTGCAAGGTGTGGGTGTGAGTGTTGCAGCGGTGGTAAGGTTGTGAGGGTGAAGTGAAGCTATGAGTGTGAGGTATGAGTGGTGATTGTTGGTAGGTGAGTGCTGGGGGTGTGGTGCATTGAGCGGTGTGAGAGGCTAGTGGTGCAGATGGTGGGATCTGGCATTTGCTGAAGCCTTCACTCACCTTGACCACTCGTGCGAGGTCGTCGTCGTACATGTCTTCATACTGTTCCTGTTGGGGAACTGTATGAAGTGGTGGAAGGATTTCTGGCTGCGATTAATGCTCCTTCCGTGACTGTAACCATCTTCGTACCAGCCATTTAGGGTGGTTAGTCCTATGGCGGGAGGGTTTTACGGGCTCCCACAACCCATACGAGGGGGGGGGCCACCCACACCCACGGACGCAAGTATCCCGCTGGATGTCAACCCAGAATTTAGAGCCGGAGCTCCGACTCCACTTGCCGGGACTGTCTGGAGCGGGGTTCAAAACCCTACTCCTTCTGGCCCAGCGGCGGGGATGCTACAGCTACGCCAAAGGCCCACTCCTGTACGAGGTCATTAAACTTCTTTCGGCATTGGATGGCCGACCTTAGCACCACAGTGATGGCCATCACATGGGCAACTATCTCCAGCCACATCCTTCGGGAGGTGTGTGGCGAGGGCTTCCTGCCTGTCTGTGGGAAGAGGACAGCCCACCTCCTCTCCACGGCCATAACCAGCGGCTCCAGAGCTGCGTCAGAAAATTTCCGGGCTCTCTCCCTTTGAGAACGCTCAGCCATGGCTTTGCAGTTCCTTCTTCTTCTTTTTCTGGTAACTGCAGTTCCAACTGCCTTGACAATGAGATGCTGCAGCATCAATGCACCTCCCCTCTAAGTACTAAATAAAGCCTGTGGCACACATGACTGTGAATTAGACTGGCCCCGATATTGGTCCACCTGTTGAGCATTGAGCCAATGGCTACAATCGTGTTAATGAGGAGCAAGTACACATTTTGCGTGCTACCTAGACCATTTTGAGGTGGCATTGCTTAAACTCGTTAGGCCTTAACACTGCCCATTTCATAGCTATATCCAATTTCTAGGCCCCAGTGTTACCTACCTCTGGTCCACTGGCAGTGTAATGCCCGCTCTCTGTATTAATACCCAGTGTTATCTACCTCTGGTCCACTGGCAGTGTAATGCCTGCTCTGTGTATTAACACCCAGTGTTACCTACCGCTGGTCCTACCGCTGGTCCACTGGCAGTGTAATGCCTGCTCTGTGTATTAACACCCAGTGTTACCTACCGCTGGTCCACTGGCAGTGTGGGACCTGCTCTGTGTATTAACACCCAGTGTTACCTACCGCTGGTCCACTGGCAGTGTCGGACCTGCTCTGTGTATTAACACCCAGTGTTACCTACCTCGGGTTCACTGGCAGTGTGGGACCTGCTCTGTGTATTAACACCCAGTGTTACCTACCTCGAGTTCACTGGCAGTGTGGGACCCGCTCTGTGTATTGTTACCTACCTCGGGTCCACTGGCAGTGTGGGACCCGCTCTGTGTATTAACACCCAGTGTTATCTACCTCGGGTTCACTGGCAGTGTGGGACCCGCTCTGTGTATTAGCACCCAGTGTTACCTACCTCGGGTCCACTGGCAGTGTAATGCCCGCTCTCTGTGCTCCTCACTATTATCCAACATATCTTTGAACTGTTACAACTTCGGAACCATTTGGGCGTGAGGAACATGAATTATTGGAGCCATGTTGTGAGGAGGAAGCCAGCGCTGGGGGATTGAGGGCCGTGACTGCACCAAGTCCACTTGTAGAGTAGATGCAGAATATTCATGCTCAGCACATGCCATTACCCCATAGTTCCAAAGGTTAGAGATCACACACACCAGTCCTGAGTCTTGGCACAATTCTACCGACCTAGTCCAGCCCATAACTATAATCGCCACAGCCATATTCTGACCCCTGTGACCCTACAGTCTGACCCCTGTGACCCCACAGCATGACTCCCTATGACGCCAGAGAATGACCACGTGACCCCACAAGCTGACCACGTGACCCCACAAGGTGACCACGTGACCCCACAAGGTGACCACGTGACCCCACAAGGTGACCACGTGACCCCACAAGCTGACCCCATGAACTCACAAGCTGACCCCGTGACCCACAGTCTGACCCGCTGTGACCCCACAGTCTGACCCCGTGACCCTACAGTCTGACCCCGTGAACTCAGTCTAACCCCAGTGATCCTAGTCTGACCCCTGTGACCCTACAGTCTGACCCCTGTGACCCTACAGTCTGACCCCGACACTACAGTCTGACCCCGACACTACAGTCTGACCCCGTGACCCTACAGTCTGACCCGTGACCCTACAGTCTGACCCCCGTGACCCACAGTCTGACCCATGACCCCACAGTCTGACCCTTGTGACCCCACATTCGGACCCGCTATCTGATCCGTGACCCACAGTCTGACCTGTGACCCACAGTCTGACCCGTGATCCTAGTCTGACCCCTGTGATGCACAGTCTAACCCGTGACCCACAGTCTGACCCCCGTGACCCACAGTCTGACCCCTGTGACCCACAGTCTGACCACTGTGACCCACAGTCTGACCCGTGATCCTAGTCTGACCCGTGACCCACAGTCTGACCCGTGACCCACAGTCTGACCCGTGACCAACAGTCTGACCCCATGACCCACAGTCTGACCCCTGTGACCCACAGTCTGACCCCTGTGACCCACAGTCTGACCCCTGTGACCCACAATCTGATCACTGTGACCCTAGGGCCGGGGTTAATGAGAATAATGTGTGGAAGGTTCGGGACTGTAATGTGTGGCTCGGTTGGGGAGAGAGAGACTACCTGCTAGAACTGTGGAGGAGGAGGAGCAGGTGACTCACATTGTACATCTACTCGAATGGACTTGATCGCAGGACCTCCGATCCCATTCTCTGCTTTACAATAGTAGCGACCCCCCTGAACTCGCAGGATCCGCGCGATCTGAAGCGTCTCGTTGAAAACCGTTGTTTCCTGGAATCTGTCGGATGCACTGCCTGCTGTTTTAGTCCATCTCACCTGCAAGAGAAAGATCGATCAAATAGAGGGTGGATATTGCTCTTACATAATCCCACTCTCCTGCTCACTCCCCGTACCCTTTAATATATTGTTTTATTTGTTCATGGGATGTGGACGTCACTGGCAAGGCCAGCATTTATTGCCCATCCCTAATTGCCCCTCGAGAAGGTGGTGGTGAGCCGCCTTCTTGAACCGCTGCAGTCCGTGTGGTGAAGGTGCTCCCACAGTGCTGTTAGGGAGGGAGTTCCAGGATTTTGACCCAGTGACGATGAAGGATCGGTGATATATAGGATGGTGTGTGACTTGGAGGGGAACTTGGAGGTGGTGGTGTTCCCATGCGCCCGCTACCCTTGTCCTTCTAGGTGGTAGAGGTCGCGGGTTTGGGAGGTGCTGCCGAAGAAGTCTTGGCGAGTTGCTGCAGTGCATCTTGTAGATGGTACACACTGCAGCCATGGTGCGCCGGTGGTGGAGGGAGTGAATGTTGAAGGTGGATGGAGTGCCAATCAAGCGGGCTGCTTTATCCTGAATGGTGTCGAGCTTCTTGAGTGCTTTTGGAGCTTCACTCATCCAGGCAAGTGGAGAGTATTCCATCACATTCCTTACTTGTGCCTTGTAGATGGTGGAAAGGCTTTGGGGAGTCAGGAGGTGAGACACTCGCCGCAGAATACCCAGCCTCTGACCTGCTCTTTTAGAGTCATAGAGTTATACAGCACAGAAAGAGGCCCTTAGGCCCATCGTGTCCGCGCCGGCCATCAAGCCCTGTCTATTCTAATTCCATTTCCCAGCACTTGGTCCGTAGCCTTGTATGCTATGGAGTTTCAAGTGCTCATTCAAATGCTTCTTGAATGTTGTGAGGGTTCCTGCCTCTACCACCCTTTCAGGCAGTGAGTTCCAGATTCCAACCACCCTCTGGGTGAAAAAGTTTTTCCTCAAATCCCCTCTAAACCTCCTGCCTCTTACCTTGAAACTATGACCCCTGGTTATTGACCCCTCTACTAAGGGGAAAAGGTCCTTTCTATCTACCCTATCTATGCCCCTCATAATTTTGTACACCTCAATCAGGTCCCCCCTCAGCCTTCTCTGCTCTGAGGAAAACAACTCCAGCCTGTCCAGCCTCTCTTCATAGCTGAGGCGCTCCATCCCAGGTAACATCCTGGTGAATCTTCTCTGCACCCTCTCCAAAGCAATCACATCCCTCCTATAGTGTGACCAGAACTGCACACAGTATTCCAGCTGTGGCCTAACTCGCATTTTGTACAGCTCCATCATAACCTCCCTGCTCTTATATTCTATGCCTCGGCTAATGAAGGCAAGTATCCCATATGCCTTTTTAACCACCTTATCCACTTGTTCTGCTGCCTTCAGGGATCTATGTACATGCACACCAAGGTCCCTCTGATCCTCTGTCTTTCCTAGGGTCTTACCATTCATTGTGTATTCCCTTGCCTTGTTAGTCCGTCCAAAATGCATCACCTCGCACTTTTCAGGGTTAAATTCCATTTGCCACTGTTCCGCCCATCTGACCAGCCCGTTTATATCGTCCTGTAGCCTGAGGCTTCCCGCCTCGCTATTTACCACCCCACCAATTTTCGTGTCATCTGCGAACTTACTGATCATACCTTTTACATTCACATCCAAATCATTAATGTAGACCACAAACAGCAAGGGACCCAGCACCGATCCCTGCGGTACCCCACTGGACGCAGGCTTCCAGTCACAAAAACAACCTTCCACCATCACCCTC
This sequence comes from Somniosus microcephalus, assembly GCF_052327205.1. Taxonomy (NCBI): domain Eukaryota; kingdom Metazoa; phylum Chordata; class Chondrichthyes; order Squaliformes; family Somniosidae; genus Somniosus; species Somniosus microcephalus. The sequence continues at coordinate 252,791,964 of NC_140995.1, read as the reverse complement.
TGCCTTCTGCCACTAAGCCAGTTTAGGATCCAACGCGCCAAGGCACCCTGGATCCCATGGGCTCTTACCTTCCTGACCAGTCTCCTATGCAGGACTTTATCAAAAGCCTTACTGAAATCCATGTAAACCACATCCACTGCACTACCCTCATCCACACACCTAGTCACCCCCTCGAAAAATTCAATCAGATTAGTCAGACATGATCGTCCCTTGACAAAGCCATGCTGGCTATCCCTAATTAATCCCTGCCTCTCCAAGTGGAGACCAATTCTGTCCCTCAGAATTTTTTCCAATAATTTCCCTACCACTGATGTTAGGCTCACTGGCCTGTAATTCCCTGGTTTATCCCTACTACCCTTCTTGAATAATGTACTACGTTAGCTGTTCTCCAGTCCTCTGGCACATCCCCTGTGGCCAGAGAGGTTCTGAAAATTTGTGTCAGAGCCCCTGCAATCTCCTCCTTTGCCTCACATAGTAGCCTGGGATACATCTCGTCCGGGCCTGGGGATTTATCCACTTTTAAGCCTGCTAAAACCGCTAGTACCTCCTCCCCCTCGATGCTAATATGTTCAAGTATATCACAGACCCCCTGCCCGATTTCTATGTCTACATCGTCCTTCTCCATAGTGAACACAGATGCAAAAAATTCATTTAAAACCCCACCTACATCCTCTGGCTCTACACACAGTTTGCCACTTTGGTCCCTAATGGGCCCTACTCTTTCCCTAGTTATCCTCTTGCCCTTAATATGTTTATAAAACACCTCAGGATTTTCCTTTATTTTGCTCGCCAGTGTTATTTCATGGCCCCTCCTCGCTCTCCTAATTTCTTTTTTAAGTATCCCCCTGCATTTTTTATACTCCTCTAGGGCTTCCTCTGTCTTTAGTCCTTTGTATCTGCCAAAAGCCCCCCTTTTTTTCCTAATCCATTCTCGTATATCCCTTGACATCCAAGGTTCCCTGGGCTTGTTGGTCCCACCCTTGACCTTTACGGGAACATGTTGCCATTGTACTCTCTCAATTTCCTTTCTGAAAGACTCCCATTGCTCCGATGTGGATTTTCCTTCAAGTAGCTGATCCCAGTCCACATTGGCCAGATCCTGCCTTATCATATTAAAATCGGCCTTCCCCCAATTTAGAACCTTTAATTCCGGTCCATCCTTGTCCTTTTCCATGACTACCTTAAATCTCACCGAATTATGGTCACTGTCACCAAAGTGCTCACCTACTAACACTTCTACCACTTGCCCGGCCACATTCCCTAGAATTAGGTCCAGTACCGCCCCCTTTCTTGTAGGACTGTCTACATGCTGGCTCAAAAAGCTCTCCTGGATGTACTTTAAGAATTCTGCACCCTCTAAGCCTTTCACACTCTGACTATCCCAGTTAATATTGGGGAAGTTGAAATCCCCCACTATAATTACCCTATTATTTGCACACTTCTCTGAGATTTGCCTACATATCTGTTCCTCTATCTCCCCCTGGCTGTTTGGGGGCCTATAGTACACTCCCAGCAAAGTGCTAGCCCCCTTTTTGTTTTTAAGTTCAACCCATATGGCCTCATTAGAGGAACCTGCTAATATATCATCCCTCCTTACAGCAGTAATTGACTCCTTAATTAATATTGCAACACCCCCTCCCCTTTTACACCCCCCTCTGTCCCGCCTGAAGATTCTATACCCCGGAATATTGAGCTGCCAGTCCTGACCCTCCCTCAACCATGTCTCCGTGATAGCAACAATATCATACTCCCATGTGTTCATCAACACCTTCAATTCGTCTGCCTTATTCGCAAGACTCCTTGCATTAAAATAAATGCCATCCAGCCTTGCCCTACTCCCTTGTGCCGTTACATATTTGCTCTGCCTTCCAAGCTGACTTGTTTTTTCCTCTATATTTGGCTGTACATCACCCCCTATTATAGCTCCACTCTGTATCCCATCCTCCTGCCAAGTTAGTTTAAACCCCCCCCAACAGTGCTAGCAAACCTCCCCGCAAGGATATTTGTCCCGTTCTGGTTCAGGTGCAACCCGTCCGACTTGTACAAGTCCCACCTTCCCCAGAAGCAGGCCCAGTGATCCAGGAAACTAAAGCCCTCCCTCCTGCACCAACTCTTTAGCCACGCATTCATCTGCTCTATCCTCCTATTCCTATACTCACTAGCACGTGGCACCGGGAGTAATCCAGAGATTACAACCTTTGAGGTCCTGCTCTTTAATCTGCTACCTAGCTCCCTAAATTCTTGCTGCAGGACCTCATCCCTCTTCCTACCCATGTCGTTGGTCCCAATGTGGACCACGACCTCTGGCTGTTCACCCTCCCCCTTCAGAATGCCCTGCAGCCGCTCAGTGACATCCTTGACCCTGGCACCAGGGAGGCAACAAACCATCCTGGAGTCACGTCTACAGCCACAGAAACGCCTATCTGTTCCCCTTACGATAGAATCCCCTACCACTATTGCTCTCCCACTCTTTTTTCTCCCTTCCTGAGCAGCAGAAGCACCCCTGGTGCCAGGAAGTTGGCTGCTGCTGCCTTCCCCTGGTAAGTCATCCCCCTCAACAGTATCCAAATCGGTATACCTATTTGAGAGGGGGATGTTCACAGGGGACCCCTGCACTACCTGCCTGCTTCTACTGCTCCGCCTGATGGTCACCCATTTCCCTTCTGCCTGTGCAGCCCTTACCTGCGGTGTGACCAACTCACTAAACGAGCTATTCACGACCCTCTCAGCATCGTGAATGCTCCAAAACTCATCCATCCGCAGCTCCAGCGCCGCAATGCGGTCTACTAGTAGCTGCAGCTGGATACATTTCTGGCACACATGGTCGTCAGGGACACAGGCAGCGTCCCTGAATTCCCACATCGAGCGAGAGGAGCATAACACGGGGCTGGGCTGTCCTGACATGACTTACCCTTTAATTAATTTAAATTAATTCAATACCACCAATTAAAGATATACACTAGGGCGCTTGTACGGTTTACCAACAGTCCCGGCTACACCAGAAAGACCTTAGCAACTATAAACCAGAGTTAAAGTTGCCACAGTATTTATGTGGCTGGTCCAGTTAAGTTTCTGGTCAATGGTGACCCCCAGGATGTTGATGGTGGGGGATTCGGCGATGGTAATGCTGTTGAATGTCAAGGGGAGGTGGTTAGACTCTCGCTTGTTGGAGATAGTCATTGCCCGGCACTTGTGTGCGAATGTTACCTGCCACTTATCAGCCCAAGCCTGAACGTCGTCCAGGTCTTGCTGAATGCGGGCATGGACTGCTTCATTATCTGAGGAGTTGTGAATGGCGCTGAACACTGTGCAGTCATCAGCAAACATCCCCACTTCTGACCTTATGATGGAGGGAAGGTCATTGATGAAGCAGCTGAAGATGGTTGGGCCTAGGACACTGCCCTGAGGAACTCCTGCAGTGATGACCTGGGGCTGAGATGATTGACCTCCAACAACTAATGTGGTACCGTTGTTTAAAAAGGAAGAAAGGGATAGACCGAGTAATTACAGACCAATCAGCCTAAACTCGGTGGTGGGAAAATTATTGGAAAAAATTGTGAGGGACAGGATAAATCTTCATTTAGAAAGACACAGATTAATCAGAGACAGACAATCACAACCTTCCTGTAATGTGGTGACCAGAACTGCACGCAGTATTCTAGCTGCGGCCTAACTGGTGTTTTGTACAGTTCAAGCATAACCCCCCTGCTCTTATATTCTGTGCCTCTGCCAATAAAGGCAAGTATCCCGTGTGCCTTCTGGTGCTGTGTCATCGCACCAGTGCTCTTCTCGATCTTCCTGGCTGCAATGCTCTATCTCACCCTCAGTAAGCTTCCCGCTGGAGTGGAGCTAATCTACAGAACAAACGGGAAACTGTTCAACCTCCGTCGCCTCCAGTCCAGATCCAAGGTCGTCCCACCCTCTGTCGTCGAATTACAGTATGCAGACGATGCTTGCGTCTGCGCTCACTCGGAGGCTGAACTCCAAACCATCGTCAACGCCTTCACCGAAACGTACGAGAGCATGGGACTTACACTAAACATCTGTAAGACAAAGGTCCTCTACCAACCTGCCCCCGCCACACAGTACTGCCCCCCTATTATCAAAATCCATGACGAGGCCTTGGACAACGTGGACCACTTTCCATACCTCGGGAGCCTACTGTCAACAAGGGCAGACGTCGATGATGAAGTCCAACCCCGCCTTCAGTGTGCCAGTGCAGCCTTCGGTCCCTGAGGAAGAGAGTGTTTGAAGACCAGGACCACAAACCCGGCACTAAGCTCATGGTCTACAGGGCAGCAGTGATACCCGCCCTGCTGTATGCCTCAGAGACATGGACCATGTACAGCAGGCACCTCAAAGCACTGGAGAGGTACCACCAACGCTGTCTCCGCAAGATCCTGCAAATCCATTGGCAGGATAGGTGCACCAACGTCCGTTGTTCTTGCTCAGGCCAACATCTCCAGCATCGAAGCATTGACCACGCTCAATCAGCTCCGATGGATGGGTCACATTGTCCACATGCCCGATACGAGACTCCCAAAACAAGCGCTCTACTTGGAGCTCCGACATGGCAAGAGAGCCCCAGGGGGGCAGAGGAAACACTTCAAGGACACCCTCAAAGCCTCCTTGAAAAAGCGTAACATCCCCACTGACACCTGGGAATCCCTGGCCCAAGACCGCACAAAGTGGAGGAGAAGCATCCGGGAAGGCGCCGAACACCTCGAGCCTCGAGTCTCTTCGCCGGGAGCAAGCGGAAGCCAAGCGCAGGCAGCGCAAGGAGCGCACGTCAACCCAAGTACCCCACCCACACGTCCCTTCAACCACAGTCTGCCCCACCTGTGACAGAGACTGTAGGTCCCACATTGGACTCATCAGTCACCTGAGGACTCATTTTTAGTGTGGAAGCAAGTCATCCTCGGTTCCCAGGGACTGCCTAAGAAGGGAAGTTTTATACTTTTCAAGCATAACCTCCCTGCTCTTGTATTCTATGCCATGGCTAATAAAGGCAAGTATCCCGTATGCCTTCTTAACCAACTTATCTACCTGTCCTGCTACCTTCAGGGATCTGCGGACATGCACTCCAAGGTCCCTCTGATCTTCTGCACTTCTCAGTGTATTCCCTTTCCTTGTTAGCCCTCCCCAAATGCATGAACTCACACTTCTCCAGATTGAATTCCATTTGCCACTGTTCTGCCCACCTGACCAGTCCATTGATATCTTCCTGCAGTCTACAGCTTTCTTCTTCATTATCAACCACACGGCCAATTTTTGTATCATCTGCAAACTTCTTAATCATACTTCCTACATTCAAGTCCAAATCATTGATATATACCACAAAAAGCAAGGGACCCAGTACTGAGCCCCGGGGAACCCCACTGGAAACAGCCTTCCAGTCACAAAAACACCCATCAACCATTACCCTCTGCTTCCTGTCTCTGAGCGAATTTTGGATCCAACTTGACACTTTGCCCTGGATCCCATGGGCTTTTACTTTCGTGACCAGTCTGCCATGCGGGAACTTATCAAAAGCCTTACTAAAATCCATATAGACTACATCAAATGCACTACCCTCATCGACGCTCCTTGTTACCTCCTCAAAAAATTCAATCAAGTTAGTCAGACACGACCTTCCCTTAACAAATCATAACTCTTCAGCACGATAGACAAGATGTTGTCGGGGCCCATAGCCTTTGCTGTATCCAGTGTGCTCAGCCGTTTCTTGACATCACGTGGAGTGAATCGAATTGGCTGAAGACTGGTTTCTGTGATGGTGGGGACCTCGGGAGGAGGTCGATATGGATCATCCACTCGGCACTTCTGGCTGAAGATGGTTGCAAACGCTTCAGCCTGGTCTTTTGCACTCACGTGCTGGGCTCCGACATCATTGAGAATGGGGGTATTCATGGAGCCTCCTCCTCCTGTTAGTTGCTTAATGGTCCACCACCATTCACGACTGGATGTGGCAGGACTGCAGAGCTTTGATCTGATCCGTTAATTGTGGGATCGCTTAGCCCTGTCCATAGCATGCTGCTTCCGCTGTTTAGCATGCATGTAGTCCTGTGTTGCAGCTTCCCCAGGTTGGCACCTCATTTTTAGGTACGCCTGGTGCTGCTCCTGGCATGCTCTTCTACACTCCTTATTGAACCAGGGTTGGTCCCCTGGCTTGGTGATAATGGTAGAGTGAGGGATATGCTGGGCCATGAGGTTACAGATTGTGGTGGAAAACAATTCTGCTGCTGCTGATGGCCCACAGCACCTCATGGATGCCCAGTTTTGAGCTGCTAGATCTGTTCTGAATCTATCCCATTTAGCACGGTGGTAGTGCCACACAACACGATGGAGGGTGTCCTCAGTGTGAAGACGTGACTTCGTCTCCACAATGACTGTGCGGTGGTCACTGCTACCAATACTGTCATGGACAGCTGCATCTGCGACAGGTAGATTGGTGAGGACGAGGTCAAGTAGGTTTTTCCCTCGTGTTGGTTCTCTCACCACCTGTCGCAGGCCCAGACTGGCAGTTATGTCCTTCAGGACTCGGCCAGCTCGGTCAGTAGTGGTGCTACCGAGCCACTCTTGGTATGGACATTGAAGTCCCCCACCCAGAGTACATTCTGTGCCCCCGCTACCCTCAGTGCTTCTTCCAAGTGGTGTTCAACATGGAGGAGTACTGATTCATCAGCTGAGGGAGGGCGGTAGGTGGTAATCAGCAGGAGGTTTCCTTGCCCATGCTTGACCTGAAGCCATGAGACTTCATGGGGTCTGGAGTCAATGTTGAGGACTCCCAGGGCCACTCCTTCCCGACTGTATACCACTGTGTCGCCACCCCTGGTGGGTCTGTCCTGCCGGTGGGACAGGACATACCCAGGGATGGTGATGGAGGAGTCTGGGACATTGGCTGAAAGGTATGATTCTGTGAGTATGACTATGTCAGGCTGTTGCTGGACTAGTCTGTGGGACAGCTCTCCCAATTTTGGCACATCCCCAGATGTTGGTGAGGAGGACTGGGTTGGGTGTGCCGTTGCCGTGTCCGTAGCCGGTGCCGAGTGGTCCGTCCGGTTTCATTCTTATTATTGTGTTTCGCAGCGGTTTTGTCCAACTGAGTGTCTCGCTCGGCCATTTCAGAGGGCAGTTAAGAGTCGACCACATTGCTGTGGGTCTGGAGTCACATATCGGCCAGACCGGGTAAGGACAGCAGATTTCCTTCCCTAAAGGACATTAGTGAACCAGATGGGTTTTTACAACAATCCGATAGTTTCATGGTCACCATTATTGATACTAACTTTTTATTCCAGATTTATTTAATGAACTGAAATTTAATTCCCAGCTGCGGTGGCGGGATTTGAATTCACGTCTTTGGATCATCAGTCCAGACCTCTGGATTTACCAGCACCAGTGACATTACCACTACGCTACCGTTCCCAACAGTCTAATCCCACTCTCCTGCTCACTCCGCGTACCCCTTAATACCCCACCCAGTCTAATCCCACTCTCCTGCTCACTCCCCGTACCCCTTAATATCCCACCCAGTCTAATGCCACTCTCCTGCTCACTCCCCGCACCCCTTAATATCCCACCCAGTCTAATGCCACTCTCCTGCTCACTCCCCGTACCCTTTAATATTCCACCCAGTCTAATCACACTCTCCCCCACATATCCCGTACCCTTTAATATCCCACCCAGTCTAATCCCACTTTCCCCCTCACACCCCGTACCCTTTAATAACCCACCCAGTCTAATCCCACTCTCCCGCTCACGCCCGCACTATTTAATATCCCACCCAGTCTAATCCCACTCACCCCTCACACCCCGCACCCTTTAATATCCCACCCAGTCTAATCCCACTCTCCCACTCACTCCCCATGCCCTTTAATATCCCACCCAGTCTAATCCCACTCTCCCGCTCACTCCCTACACCCTTTAATATCCCACCCAGTCTAATCCCACTCTCCTGTTCACTCCACACACCCTTTAATATCCCACCCAGTCTAATCCCACTCTCCCGCTCACTCCCAACACCCTTTAATATCCCACCCAGTCTAATCCCACTCTCCCCCTCACTCCCCGTACCCTTTAATATCCCACCCAGTCTAATCCCACTCTCCCCCTCACTCCCTACACCCTTTAATATCCCACCCAGTCTAATCCCACCCTCCCCTCACTCCCCATACCCTTTAATATCCCACCCAGTCTAATCCCACTCTCCTGCTCAGTCCTCGAAACCAATAATATCCCACCCAGTCTAATCCCACTCTCCCGCTCACTCCCAACACCCTTTAATATCCCACCCAGTCTAATCCCACTCTCCCGCTCACTTCCCGTACCCTTTAATATCCCATCCAGTCTAATCCCACTCTCCCCCTCACTTCCCGTACCTATTAATAGCCCTCCATCTAATCGCACTCTCCCACTCACTCCCTACACCCTTTAATATCCCACCCAGTCAAATCCCACTCACCCCCTCACTCCCCACACCCTTTAATATCCCACCCAGTCTAATCCCACTCTCCCGCTCACTTCCCGTACCCTTTAATATCCCATCCAGTCTAATCCCACTCTCCCCCTCACTTCCCGTACCTATTAATAGCCCTCCATCTAATCGCACTCTCCCACTCACTCCCTACACCCTTTAATATCCCACCCAGTCTAATCCCACTCTCCCCCTCACTCCCCACACCCTTTAATATCCCACCCAGTCTAATCCCTCTCCCCACACTCCCCGTACCCTTTAAAATCCCACCCAGTCTAATCCCACTCTCCCCCTCACTCCCCGTACCCTTCAATATCCCACCCAGTCTAATCCCACTCTCCCCCTCACTCCCCGTACCCTTTAATATCCCACCCAGTCTAAACCCACTCTCCCCCTCACTCCCCGCACCCTTTAATATCCCACCCAGTCTAATCCCTCTCCCCTCACTCCCCGTACCCTTTAATATCCCACCCAGTCTAATCCCACTCTCCCCCTCACTCCCCGCACCCTTTAATATCCCACCCAGTCTAATCCCACTCTCCCCTCACTCCCCGTACCCTTTAATATCCAACCCAGTCTAATCCCACCCTCCCCTCACTCCCCGCACTATTTAATATCCCACCCAGTCTAATCCCACTCTCCCACTCACTCCCCGCACTACTTAATATCCCACCCAGTCTAATCCCACTCTCCCACTCACTCCCCGCACTATTTAATATCCCACCCAGTCTAATACAACTCTCCCCTCACACCCCGTACCCTTTAATATCCCACCCAGTCTAATCCCACTCTCCCCCTCACTCCTCGTACCCTTTAATATCCCACCCAGTCTAATCCTACTCTCCTGCTCACTCCCCACACCCTTTAATATCCCACCCAGTATAATCCCACTCTCCCCCTCACTCCCCATACCCTTTAATATCCCACCCAGTCTAATCCCACTCTCCCCCTCACTCACCGCACTATTTAATATCCCACCCAGTCTAATCCCACTCTCCCACTCACTCACCGCACTATTTAATATCCCACCCAGTCTAATCGCACTCTCCCCTCACACCCCGTACCCTTTAATATCCCACCCAGTCTAATCCCACTCTCCCCCTCACTCCTCGTACCCTTTAATATCCCACCCAGTCTAATCCCACTCTCCCCCTCACTCCCCGTACCCTTTAATATCCCACCCAGTCTAATCCCACTCTCCCCCTCACTCCCTGCACCCTTTAATATCCCACCCAGTCTAATCCCACTCTCCCTCTCACTCCCCGTACCCTTTAATATCCCACCCAGTCTAATCCCACTCTCCCTCTCACTCCCCGTACCCTTTAATATCCCACCCAATCTAATCCCACTCTCCCCCTCACTCCCTGCACCCTTTAATATCCCACCCAGTCTAATCCCACTCTCCCCCTCACTCCCCGCACCCTTTAATATCCCACCCAGTCTAAACCCACTCTCCCCCTCACTCCCTGCACCCTTTAATATCCCACCCAGTCTAATCCCACTCTCCCCCTCACTTCCCGCACCCTTTAATATCCCACCCAGTCTAATCCCACTCTCCCCTCACTCCCCGTACCCTTTAATATCCCACCCAGTCTAATCCCACCCTCCCCTCACTCCCCGCACTATTTAATATCCCACCCAGTCTAATCCCACTCTCCCACTCACTCCCCGCACTACTTAATATCCCACCCAGTCTAATCCCACTCTCCCACTCACTCCCCGCACTATTTAATATCCCACCCAGTCTAATACAACTCTCCCCTCACACCCCGTACCCTTTAATATCCCACCCAGTCTAATCCCACTCTCCCCCTCACTCCTCGTACCCTTTAATATCCCACCCAGTCTAATCCTACTCTCCTGCTCACTCCCCACACCCTTTAATATCCCACCCAGTATAATCCCACTCTCCCCCTCACTCCCCATACCCTTTAATATCCCACCCAGTCTAATCCCTCTCCCCTCACACCCCGTACCCTTTAATATTCCACCCAGTCTAATCCCACTCTCCCCCTCACTCACCGCACTATTTAATATCCCACCCAGTCTAATCCCACTCTCCCACTCACTCACCGCACTATTTAATATCCCACCCAGCCTAATCGCACTCTCCCCTCACACCCCGTACCCTTTAATATCCCACCCAGTCTAATCCCACTCTCCCCCTCACTCCTCGTACCCTTTAATATCCCACCCAGTCTAATCCCACTCTCCCCCTCACTCCCCGTACCCTTTAATATCCCACCCAGTCTAATCCCACTCTCCCCCTCACTCCCTGCACCCTTTAATATCCCACCCAGTCTAATCCCACTCTCCCTCTCACTCCCCGTACCCTTTAATATCCCACCCAGTCTAATCCCACTCTCCCTCTCACTCCCCGTACCCTTTAATATCCCACCCAATCTAATCCCACTCTCCCCCTCACTCCCTGCACCCTTTAATATCCCACCCAGTCTAATCCCACTCTCCCCCTCACTCCCCGCACCCTTTAATATCCCACCCAGTCTAAACCCACTCTCCCCCTCACTCCCTGCACCCTTTAATATCCCACCCAGTCTAATCCCACTCTCCCCCTCACTCCCCGTACCCTTTAATATCCCACCCCGTCTAATCCCACTCTCCTGCTCACTCCCCGCACCCTTTAATATCACACCCAGTCTAATCCCACTCTCCCCCTCACTCCCCGTACCCTTTAACATCCCACCCAGTCTAATCCCACTCTCCCCCTCACTCCCTGCACCCTTTAATATCCCACCCAATCTAATCCCACTCTCCCGCTCACTCCCCGTACACTTTAATATGCCACCCAGTCTAATCCCACTCTCCCCCTCACTCCCCACACCCTTTAATATCGCACCCCGTCTAATCCCACTCTCCTGCTCACTCCCCGCACCCTTTAATATCCCACCCAGTCTAATCCCACTCTCCCCCGCAATCCCCGCACCCTTTAATATCCCTCCCAGTCTAATCCCACTGTCTCCCTTGTAGTGTATGTGCCTTTAAGAGCCCCATGTGTACTGTAATGCCGGTAATGGCCACTCGGGCTATATAAGCCTGAGTATTGTGTTGTATCCGTTAGTTCCCCTCCAGACTTTGTTTAGTAAACACCTATCAAACCAACTCCTGTCTTCAGTGTCTCTATCAACACACAGACACAACAGTGGCAACGAAGTGGAAACGGACTTACCTACAATTCGGCAGCACCTCAAGGACATCGATTCCTCTGGCGTCCAGAAGAATCAAGAAGTGAAAGAAGCTGTTGTTTCGCCAGCTGGCCAAGCTGGTGGCAGGTAGTGCGGTAATCCTTCCTGGGCATCAGGCTGGGGCTCCAGCGGCTGGCTCTACAGCTGGGCCAAGCAGCGAAAGCGGAGGCAAGCAGTAACAGACGGGGAGGAAGCACTCGGGAGACGGCCGGCGCTGCAAGCAGGTCGGCGTTCAGACCTACAGAGAGAGTCCGGCGGGAACGAGTCTCCAACTGTAAATAAATAAATAAATAAAAAAGAACGGAAACCGCGGGAAACAGCGTTGTCATCGGCAGCAGCGGCGGCAAAGCGCGGGAATCGCCATATCTTTTCTAAGATGCCTAATTCTGGCAATATTGATGCTTTTGATAACGAGATAGAGGATTGGACCACATATGTGGAAAGAGTGGAGGTATATTGCACCGCAAATGCAATAGAAGATGAAAAAAAATCTTCAGTACTTCTAAATCTAATGGGCGCAAAGACATACAAGCTGTTATGAAACTTAATCACTCCAGCCGAACCGATGGACAAGAATTTTAAGGAGATTGTTGATACCCTACACTGCCAATTCGAGGCAGGACTGGCAGATTCTCTACGAGACAAATTCGTCTGCGGTCTCCTAAGTGTAGGAACACAAAAAAGGCTATTTTCTGAGAAAGATTTAACACTGGACAAGGCTTTCAGTGCAAGAGGAGCTGCAGAGATACAGCAAAAGCCACAGGACTTCGGCACCCATGAAATTACATGGGGTTTCGAGAGATGTTATCGCTGCGGCAGATCCACCCATGACCAGAGGGACTGCTGGTTCAAGGACAAAGCATGCAGGCAATGCGGAAAGATGGGACACATTGTACGGGTATGCCGATCTGGAAACAAAAAATCCACTAACAGGAAAAAAATCAATAAGGAAAAGCACAGAAAGGTACAAATGATGACGGACAGTAGCTCCGAAGACCAGAAGAGCAATAGCGACTCCGGGAACAAGAGACTAAGCTCTCTCAAATTACATAATGTAATTGCCAAAGAAGATTACCAGACCATTTGGGTTACCCTCACAATAGCAGGGTCCCCAGTTAAAATGGAGCTAGATACAGGATCAGCTCTGACCGTCATAAATCGGCGGGATTACGAGCGGCTATTTCCGCATATACCTTTAAAAGACACATCCATTATCTTGAAAACATATACGGGGCAGAAAGTATACCCCAAAGGAAAAATAAGGGTGCCTGTTGTATGCAACGGCAAGGAAATACAGAAGTTGTATTTATACGTTCGACAAGATGGTGGTCCACCGCTGTTGGGACGTGAATGGATCAGGAAAATACGTTTAGACTGGCACTCCATTCAGGCACTGACGGTGACCAGTAAGGAAAAAAATTAAGTTGACGTCATACCTGAACGATTAAAAGACATCTTGGCCAACGCCAAGGAAGTGTTTCAAGAGAAACTAGGAACCTTGAAAGGCATCACCGCCTCAATAAAAGTGGAAGATGCAGCAATTCCCAAGTTTTTTAAGGCAAGACCGGTGCCATACGCAATTCGTCCAGCAGTCGAGGCAGAGCTGGAAAATTTGGAAAAGGCAGGCGTATTATCTAAAATAGATTGGAGCGAGTGGGCAACACCCATCATCCCAGTCATGAAGAAAGCATTGAAGAATGATAAATCTGAAGAACAGAGAAAAATTCGCATCTGTGGAGACTTCAAGGTGACTGTAAACCTGGTCCTTCACACGGTACAGTATCCTCTTCCGAGGATAGAAGATATTTTCGCCTCACTATCCGGAGGGAAACGTTTCACCAAAATTGACTTGGCACAGGCATATCTACAGATGGAGGTTGAAGAGGCCTCTAAAAAATATCTCACGATAAATACACACAAAGGCCTGTACCAGTACAATCGACTGGTTTTCGGAGTAGCATCCACTCCAGCTATCTGGCAAAGAGCTATGGAGCAAGTCCTCCAAGGGATTCCGGGGACTCAATGCTACCTAGACGACATCCTTGTAACAGGAGAAAACGACAACGAGCACCTTGCCAATTTGGAGCAGGTGCTCACTAGGCTGAGAGAACGGGGCCTACGAGCAAATCGCCCCAAGTGCGAATTTTTCCAAAATCAAATATCATATTGTGGCCACATAATTAATAAGGAAGGGTTGCATAAGTCACCTGAAAAAATTGAAGCGGTCATAAAAGCCCCAGCACCTGAAAAAGTTTCACAATTAAGGTCGTTCCTGGGATTAATAAATTACTATCATAAATTTTTACCGAACTTTTCAACTCTTCTACACCCTCTTAATGAACTGCTACAAACAGGAGTAATTTGGAAATGGAGCGAAGACTGTAAACATGCCTTCCATAAATGCAAAGACTTAATCACGTCGAAAGAAGTTTTGGCTCATTACAACCCATCACTGCCAATCAGACTGGCGTGCGATGCATCCCCTTACGGCATAGGAGCAGTATTATCGCATAAATTCCCTGATGGCTCGGAACGGCCGATAGCTTTTGCGTCACGCTCATTGAACTCAGCTGAGCGTAACTATGCCCAAATCGACAGGGAAGCACTCAGCCTGGTATGGGGAGTGAAGAAATTCAACCATTACCTACACGGACAAAAATTTACCTTGTTGACTGACCATCAACCCCTCATCTCCATATTTAACCCTAAAAAGGGTGTTCCCATTATGACAGCGCAAAGGCTACAGAGCTGGTCCCTTTTTCTAGGGGCACACCAATACAACATAGAATACAAAGGATCAAAACAGCATGGGAATGCTGACGGTTTATCACGCCTACCGTTGCCAACGGTAGAAGAGGCACCTACAGCAGACCCAGTGGAGATGTTCCACTCAACCATAGTGGAATGTCTACCAGTAACAAATTCTGCCATTGAAAAGGAAACGAGAAATGACCCGACTCTCTCACGAGTCTACGATTTAACGGTGAAGGGATGGCCAGCACATGGCGAACCACTGTTGCCAGCATTCTCGCAAAGAAGAGAACAGCTGTCAGTGTGCCGAGGAACCTTGATGTGTGGATCCAGAGTGGTGATTCCACCCAAACTCCAGGATAAAGTGCTAAAGGAGCTTCACGAGGGGCATCTGGGTGGAGTGAAAATGAAGAACCTAGCCAGAGCGTTTGTATGGTGGCCAGGTATCGATGGAGACATCGAAGAAATGACCAAGAGCTGCCTAGGATGCCAGAAGGTCCAAAACGCTCCAACCCAAGCCCCTCTACATCCATGGGAGTGGCCCTCATCTCCCTGGCAAAGGGTACACATCGACTTTGCTGGTCCATTTATGGACTCAATGTTCTTAATCGCGGTTGATGCACACTCCAAGTGACCGGAGGTAATCAAGATGTCCTCCACCACCATGGAAAAAACCATCACAGTATTAAGGACCATATTTGCCAGGAATGGGCTGCCGGAACAGATCTGTTCTGATAATGGACCGAAGAATTCAGGAAGTTCTTAAAAAACAATGGGGTTAAGCACTACACGTCCGCCCCATACCATCCCGCCACCAATGGATTGGCTGAAAGGTTTGTCCAGACCTTTAAGAAGGTCATAAAGGCCATGGGTAATGAAGACATAAAACTTCAGCACAAGGTGGATAACTTCTTGTTCGCATACAGGAATGCAACACATATGGTTACAAACCAAACTCTCGCCATGATGTTCTTCAATAGAAGCCTAAGATGCCGGCTGGATTTGATCAAGCCCAACATCAGAAGGGACGTGGAGAACCGGCAATTTCAAGGCATGAATGAAAGGCCAACTAGAACCTTCCAGATAGGTCAACAAGTTTTGGCCCGGGACTACCGTACCGAGAAATGGCAGCCTGGAACTATCTGCACACGACTAGGACCACTGCTGTATACCGTGGACCTTGGAGAAAGCATAATAAGGCGCCATGCTGACCAAATCATAGAGTCATCCGAAAAGGGACAACCTACACCACAACTCTATACGCCTAACGATGAAGTAGAGATACCTATATCTACCTCCGATCCGGTGATACTAGAACCCGATGAACCCGACACTGGCATTCAAGCCGAATCAGCCTTGCCAAAAGAAACTACTACACCACCAGAAGCTACTACACCACCGAGGCGTTATCCGGACCGAGTCAGGAAGACTCCAGAGAGACTGACTTACAATTAATTAACTGCAGCAATGTATAGATTATTTTTCTTGTAACATGTAATTAATAATTAATTGAAATATTATGTACTGGTTAGCCAAAAGGAAAGGAATTGTAGTGTATGTGCCTTTAAGAGCCCCATGTGTACTGTAATGCCAGTAATGGCCACTCGGGCTAGAAAAGCCTGAGTATTGTGTTGTATCCGTTAGTTCCCCTCCAGACTTTGTTTAGTAAACGCCTATCAAACCAACTCCTGTCTTCAGTGTCTCTATCAACACACAGACACAACACCCCTCACTCCCCGCACCCATCAATATCCCAGCCAGTCTAATCCCACTCTCCTGCTCACTCCCCATACCCTTCAATATCCCACCCAGTCTAATCCCACTCTCCCCCTCACTCCCCGCACCCTTTAATATCCCACCCAGTCT
Source organism: Somniosus microcephalus (assembly GCF_052327205.1). Taxonomy (NCBI): domain Eukaryota; kingdom Metazoa; phylum Chordata; class Chondrichthyes; order Squaliformes; family Somniosidae; genus Somniosus; species Somniosus microcephalus. The sequence goes on along the minus strand of NC_140995.1, from coordinate 252,775,674 downwards.
AATCCCACTCTCCCCCTCACTCCCCATACACTTCAATATCCCACCCAGTCTAATCCCACTCTCCACTCACTCCCCGTACCCTTTAATATCCCACCGAGTCTAATCCAACTCTCCCACTCACTCCCCGCACTATTTAATATCCCACCAAGTCTAATCCCACTCTCCCACTCACTCCGCACACCCTTTAATATCCCACCCAGTCTAATCCCACTCTCCCCCCTCACTCCCCATACACTTCAATATCCCACCCAGTCTAATCCCACTCTCCACTCACTCCCCGTACCCTTTAATATCCCACGCAGTCGAATCCCACTCTCCCCCTCACTCCCCGCACTATTTAATATCCCACCCAGTCTAATCCAACTCACCCTTCATTCAACCGTACCCTTTAATATGCCACCAAGTCTAATCCCACTCTCCCGCTCACTCCCTATACCCTTTAATATCCCACCCAGTCTAATCCCACTCCCCCCCCTCACTCCCCGTACCCTTTAATATCCCACCCAGTCTAATCCCACTCTCCCCCTCACTCCCCGTACCCTTTAATATCCCACCCAGTCAAATCACACTCTCCTGCTCACTCCCCGCACCCTTTAATATCCCACCCAGTCTAATCCCACTCTCCCACTCACTCCCCGCACTATTTAATATCCCACCCAGTCTAATCCCACTCTCCCACTCACTCCCCGGACTATTTAATATCCCACCCAGTCTAACCCCACTCTCCCACTCACTCACCGCACTATTTAATATCCCACACAGTCTAATCCCACTCTCCCCCTCACTCCTCGTACCCATTAATATCCCACCCAGTCTAATCCTACTCTCCCCCTCACTCCCCGCACCCTTTAATATCCCAAACAATCTAATCCCACTCTCCCCCTCACTCCCCACACCCTTTAATATCCCACCCAGTCTAATCCCACTCTCCCACTCACTCCTCGCACTTTTTAATATCCCACCCAGTCTAATCCCACTCTCCCCCTCACTCCCTATACCCTTTAATATTCCACCCAGTCTAATCCCACTCTCCCGCTCACTCCCCGCACCCTTTAATATCCCACCCAGTCTAATCCCACTCTGCCGCTCACTCCCCACACCCTTTAATATCCCACCCAGTCTAATCCCACTCTTCCACTCACTCCCCACACCTTTTAATATACCACCCAGTCTAATCTCACTCTCCACTCACTCCCTGTACCCTTTAATATCCCACCCAGTCTAATCCCACTCTCCCCCTCACTCCCCGTACCCTTTAATATCCCACCCAGTCTAATCCCACTCTCCCCCTCACTCCCCGTACCCTTTAATATCCCACCCAGTCTAATCCTACTCTCCCCCTCACTCCCCGTACCCTTTAATATCCCACCCAGTCTAATCCCACTCTTCCCCTCACTCCCCGCACCCTTTATTATCCCACCCAGTCAAATCCCACTCTCCTGCTCACTCCCCGCACCCTTTAGTGTCCCACCCAGTCTAATCCCCCTCTCCTGCTCACTCCCCGCACCCTTTATCAAAACACCCAGTCTAATCCCACTCTCCCGCTTACTTCCCGCACCTTTTAATATCCCACCCAGTCTAATCCCACTCTCCCGCTCACTCCCTGTACCCTTTAATATCCCACCCAGTCTAATCCCACTCTCCCCCTCACTCGCCGTACCCTTTAATATCCCACCCAGTCTAATCCCACTCTCCCCCTCACTCCCCGTACCCTTTAATATCCCACCCAGTCAAATCCCACTCTCCTGCTCACTCCCCGCACCCTTTAATATCCCACCCAGTCTAATCCCACTCTCCCACTCACTCCCCGCACTATTTAATATCCCACCCAGTCTAATCCCACTCTCCCCCTCACTCCCCACACCCTTTAATATCCCACCCAGTCTAATCCCACTCTCCCACTCACTCCTCGCACTTTTTAATATCCCACCCAGTCTAATCCCACTCTCCCCCTCACTCCCTATACCCTTTAATATTCCACCCAGCCTAATCCCACTCTCCCGCTCACTCCCCGCACCCTTTAATATCCCACCCAGTCTAATCCCACTCTTCCACTCACTCCCCACACCTTTTAATATCCCACCCAGTCTAATCTCACTCTCCACTCACTCCCTGTACCCTTTAATATCCCACCCAGTCTAATCCCACTCTCCCCCTAACTCCCCGTACCCTTTAATATCCCACCCAGTCTAATCCCACTCTCCCCCTCACTCCCCGTACCCTTTAATATCCCACCCAGTCTAATCCCACTCTCCCCCTCACTCCCCGTACCCTTTAATATCCCACCCAGTCTAATCCCACTCTTCCCCTCACTCCCCGCACCCTTTATTATCCCACCCAGTCAAATCCCACTCTCCTGCTCACTCCCCGCACCCTTTAGTGTCCCACCCAGTCTAATCCCCCTCTCCTGCTCACTCCCCGCACCCTTTATCAAAACACCCAGTCTAATCCCACTCTCCCGCTTACTTCCCGCACCTTTTAATATCCCACCCAGTCTAATCTCACTCTCCACTCACTCCCCGTACCCTTTAATATCCCACCCAGTCTAATTCCACTCTCCCCCTCACTCGCCGTACCCTTTAATATCCCACCCAGTCTAATCCCACCCTCCCCCTCACTCCCTGTACCCTTCAATATCCCACCCAGTCTAATCTCAACCTCCCCCTCACTCCCCGTACCTTTTAATATCCCACCCAGTCTAATCCCACTCTCCCCCTCACTCCCCACACCCTTTAATATCCCACCCAGTCTAATCCCACTCTCCCCCTCACTCCCCACTCCGTTTAATATCCCACCCAGTCTAATCCCACTCACCCCTCACTCCCCGTACCCTTTAATATCCCACCCAGTCTAATCCCACTCACCCCTCACTCCCCGTACCCTTTAATATCCCACCCAGTCTAAACCCACTCTCTCCCTCACTCCCCATGCCCTTTAATATCCCACCCAGTCTACTCCCACTCTCCCCCTCACTCTCCGTACCCTTTAATATCCCACCCAGTCTAATCCCACTCTCCCCCTCACTCGCCGTACCCTTTAATATCCCACCCAGTCTAATCCCACTCTCCCATCACACCCTGTACCCTTTAATATCCCACCCAGTCTAATCCCACTCTCCCCCTCACTCCCCACACCTTTTAATATTCCACCCCGTCTAATCCCACTCTCCCCCTCATTCCCCGTACCCTTTAATATCCCACCCAGTCTAATCCCACTCTCCCATCACACCCTGTACCCTTTAATATCCCACCCAGTCTAATCCCACTCTCCCCCTCACTCCCCACACCTTTTAATATCCCACCCAGTCTAATCCCACTCTCCCCCTCACTCCCCGTACCCTTTAATATCCCACCCAGTCTAATCCCACTCTCCCCCTCACTCCCCGCACCCTTTAATATCCCACCCAGTCTAATCCCACTCTCCCATCACACCCTGTACCCTTTAATATCCCACCCAGTCTAATCCCACTCTCCCCCTCACTCCCCACACCTTTTAATATCCCACCCAGTCTAATCCCACTCTCCCCCTCACTCCCCGAACCTTTTAATATCCCACCCAGTCTAATCCCACTCTCCCCTTCACTCCCCACACCCTTTAATTATCCCACCCAGTCTAATCCCACTCTCCCCCTCACTCACCACACCCTTTAATATTCCACCCAGTCTAATCCCACTCTCCCCCTCACTCCCCGCACCCTTTAATATCCCACCCAGTCTAATCCTACTCTCCCCCTCACTCCCCGCACCCTTTAATATCCCACCCAGTCTAATCCCACTCTCCCCCTCACTCCCCGCACCCTTTAATATCCCACCCAGTCTAATCCTACTCTCCCCCTCACTCCCCGCACCCTTTAATATCCCACCCAGTCTAATCCCACTCTCCCCCTCACTCCCCATACACTTTAATATCCCACCCAGTCTAATCCCACTCTCCCCCTCACTCCACACACGCTTTAATATCCCACCCAGTCTAATCCCACTCTCCCCCTCACTCCCCGCACCCTTTAATATCCCACCCAGTCTAATCCCACTCTCCCCCTCACTCCCCGCACCCTTTAATATCCCACCCAGTCTAATCCCACTCTCCCCCTCACTCCACACACGCTTTAATATCCCACCCAGTCTAATCCCACTCTCCCCCTCACTCCCCGCACCCTTTAATATCCCACCCAGTCTAATCCCACTCTCCCCCTCACTCCCCGCACCCTTTAATATCCCACCCAGTCTAATCCCACTCTCCCACTCACTCCCCGCACCCTTTAATTATCCCACCCAGTCTAATCCCACTCTCCTGCTCACTCCCCGCACCCTTTAATATCCCACCCAGTCTAATCCCACTCTCCCCCTCACTCCCCGCACCCTTTAATATCCCACCCAGTCTAATCCCACTCTCCCCCTCACTCCCCGCACCCTTTAATATCCCACCCAGTCTAATCCCACTCTCCCCCTCACTCCCCGCACCCTTTAATATCCCACCCAGTCTAATCCTACTCTCCCCCTCACTCCCCGCACCCTTTAATATCCCACCCAGTCTAATCCCACTCTCCCCCTCACTCCCCATACACTTTAATATCCCACCCAGTCTAATCCCACTCTCCCCCTCACTCCACACACGCTTTAATATCCCACCCAGTCTAATCCCACTCTCCCCCTCACTCCCCGTACCTTTTAATATGCCACCAGTCTAATCCCACTCTCCCACTCACTCCCCGCACCCTATAATATCTCACCCAGTCTAATCACACTCTCCCCCTCACTCCCCGCACCCTTTAATATCCCACCCAGTCTAATCCCACTCTCCCGCTCACTCCCTATACCCTTTAATATCCCACCCAGTCTAATCCCACTGCCCCCCCTCACTCCCCGTACCCTTTAATATCCCACCCAGTCTAATCCCACTCTCCCCCTCACTCCCCGTACCCTTTAATATCCCACCCAGTCAAATCACACTCTCCTGCTCACTCCCCGCACCCTTTAATATCCCACCCAGTCTAATCCCACTCTCCCACTCACTCCCCGCACTATTTAATATCCCACCCAGTCTAATCCCACTCTCCCACTCACTCCCCGGACTATTTAATATCCCACCCAGTCTAACCCCACTCTCCCACTCACTCACCGCACTATTTAATATCCCACACAGTCTAATCCCACTCTCCCCCTCACTCCTCGTACCCATTAATATCCCACCCAGTCTAATCCCACTCTCCCCCTCACTCCACGCACCCTTTAATATCCCACCCAGTCTAATCCCACTCTCCCCCTCACTCCACACACGCTTTAATATCCCACCCAGTCTAATCCCACTCTCCCCCTCACTCCCCGCACCCTTTAATATCCCACCCAGTCTAATCCCACTCTCCCCCTCACTCCCCGCACCCTTTAATATCCCACCCAGTCTAATCCCACTCTCCCACTCACTCCCCGCACCCTTTAATTATCCCACCCAGTCTAATCCCACTCTCCTGCTCACTCCCCGCACCCTTTAATATCCCACCCAGTCTAATCCCACTCTCCCCCTCACTCCCCGCACCCTTTAATATCCCACCCAGTCTAATCCCACTCTCCCCCTCACTCCCCGCACCCTTTAATATCCCACCCAGTCTAATCCCACTCTCCCCCTCACTCCCCGCACCCTTTAATATCCCACCCAGTCTAATCCTACTCTCCCCCTCACTCCCCGCACCCTTTAATATCCCACCCAGTCTAATCCCACTCTCCCCCTCACTCCCCATACACTTTAATATCCCACCCAGTCTAATCCCACTCCCCCTCACTCCACACACGCTTTAATATCCCACCCAGTCTAATCCCACTCTCCCCCTCACTCCCCGTACCTTTTAATATGCCACCAGTCTAATCCCACTCTCCCACTCACTCCCCGCACCCTATAATATCTCACCCAGTCTAATCACACTCTCCCCCTCACTCCCCGCACCCTTTAATATCCACCCAGTCTAATCCCACTCTCCCGCTCACTCCCTATACCCTTTAATATCCCACCCAGTCTAATCCACTCCCCCCCCTCACTCCCCGTACCCTTTAATATCCCACCCAGTCTAATCCACTCTCCCCCTCACTCCCCGTACCCTTTAATATCCCACCCAGTCAAATCACACTCTCCTGCTAACTCCCCGCACCCTTTAATATCCCACCCAGTCTAATCCCACTCTCCCACTCACTCCCCGCACTATTTAATATCCCACCCAGTCTAATCCCACTCTCCCACTCACTCCCCGGACTATTTAATATCCCACCCAGTCTAACCCCACTCTCCCACTCACTCACCGCACTATTTAATATCCCACACAGTCTAATCCACTCTCCCCCTCACTCCTCGTACCCATTAATATCCCACCCAGTCTAATCCTACTCTCCCCCTCACTCCCCGCACCCTTTAATATCCCAAACAATCTAATCCCACTCTCCCCCTCACTCCCACACCCTTTAATATCCCACCCAGTCTAATCCCACTCTCCCACTCACTCCTCGCACTTTTTAATATCCCACCCAGTCTAATCCCACTCTCCCCCTCACTCCCTATACCCTTTAATATTCCACCCAATCTAATCCCACTCTCCCGCTCACTCCCCGCACCCTTTAATATCCCACCCAGTCTAATCCCACTCTGCCGCTCACTCCCCACACCCTTTAATATCCCACCCAGTCTAATCCCACTCTTCCACTCACTCCCCACACCTTTTAATATACCACCCAGTCTAATCTCACTCTCCACTCACTCCCTGTACCCTTTAATATCCCACCCAGTCTAATCCCACTCTCCCCCTCACTCCCCGTACCCTTTAATATCCCACCCAGTCTAATCCCACTCTCCCCCTCACTCCCCGTACCCTTTAATATCCCACCCAGTCTAATCCTACTCTCCCCCTCACTCCCCGTACCCTTTAATATCCCACCCAGTCTAATCCCACTCTTCCCTCACTCCCCGCACCCTTTATTATCCCACCCAGTCAAATCCCACTCTCCTGCTCACTCCCCGCACCCTTTAGTGTCCCACCCAGTCTAATCCCCCTCTCCTGCTCACTCCCCGCACCCTTTATCAAAACACCCAGTCTAATCCACTCCCGCTTACTTCCCCGCACCTTTTAATATCCCACCAGTCTAATCCCACTCTCCCGCTCACTCCCTGTACCCTTTAATATCCCACCCAGTCTAATCCCACTCTCCCCCTCACTCGCCGTACCCTTTAATATCCCACCCAGTCTAATCCCACTCTCCCCCTCACTCCCCGCACCCTTTAATAGCCCACCCAGTCTAATCCACTCTCCCCCTCACTCTCCACACCCTTCAATATCCCACCCAGTCTAATCCCACTCTCCCCCTCACTCCCCGTACCCTTTAATATCCCACCCAGTCAAATCCCACTCTCCTGCTCACTCCCCGCACCCTTTAATATCCCACCCAGTCTAATCCCACTCTCCCACTCACTCCCCGCACTATTTAATATCCCACCCAGTCTAATCCCACTCTCCCCCTCACTCCCCGCACCCTTTAATATCCCAAACAATCTAATCCCACTCTCCCCCTCACTCCCCACACCCTTTAATATCCCACCCAGTCTAATCCCACTCTCCACTCACTCCTCGCACTTTTTAATATCCCACCCAGTCTAATCCCACTCTCCCCCTCACTCCCTATACCCTTTAATATTCCACCCAGCCTAATCCCACTCTCCCGCTCACTCCCCGCACCCTTTAATATCCCACCCAGTCTAATCCCACTCTTCCACTCACTCCCCACACCTTTTAATATCCCACCCAGTCTAATCTCACTCTCCACTCACTCCCTGTACCCTTTAATATCCCACCCAGTCTAATCCCACTCTCCCCCTAACTCCCCGTACCCTTTAATATCCCACCCAGTCTAATCCCACTCTCCCCTCACTCCCCGTACCCTTTAATATCCCACCCAGTCTAATCCCACTCTCCCCCTCACTCCCCGTACCCTTTAATATCCCACCCAGTCTAATCCCACTCTTCCCCCTCACTCCCCGCACCCTTTATTATCCCACCCAGTCAAATCCCACTCTCCTGCTCACTCCCCGCACCCTTTAGTGTCCACCCAGTCTAATCCCCCTCTCCTGCTCACTCCCCGCACCCTTTATCAAAACACCCAGTCTAATCCCACTCTCCCGCTTACTTCCCGCACCTTTTAATATCCCACCCAGTCTAATCTCACTCTCCACTCACTCCCCGTACCCTTTAATATCCCACCCAGTCTAATTCCACTCTCCCCTCACTCGCCGTACCCTTTAATATCCCACCCAGTCTAATCCCACCCTCCCCCTCACTCCCTGTACCCTTCAATATCCCACCCAGTCTAATCTCAACCTCCCCCTCACTCCCCGTACCTTTTAATATCCCACCCAGCCCACCCAGTCTAATCCCACTCTCCCCCTCACTCCCCACACCCTTTAATATCCCACCAGTCTAATCCCACTCTCCCCCTCACTCCCCACTCCGTTTAATATCCACCCAGTCTAATCCCACTCACCCCTCACTCCCCGTACCCTTTAATATCCCACCCAGTCTAATCCCCACTCACCCCTCACTCCCCGTACCCTTTAATATCCCACCCAGTCTAAACCCACTCTCTCCCTCACTCCCCATGCCCTTTAATATCCCACCCAGTCTACTCCCACTCTCCCCCTCACTCTCCGTACCCTTTAATATCCCATCCAGTCTAATCCCACTCTCCCCCTCACTCGCCGTACCCTTTAATATCCCACCCAGTCTAATCCACTCTCCCATCACACCCTGTACCCTTTAATATCCCACCCAGTCTAATCCCACTCTCCCCCTCACTCCCACACCTTTTAATATTCCACCCCGTCTAATCCACTCTCCCCCTCATTCCCGTACCCTTTAATATCCCACCCAGTCTAATCCCACTCTCCCATCACACCCTGTACCCTTTAATATCCCACCCAGTCTAATCCCACTCTCCCCCTCACTCCCCACACCTTTTAATATCCCACCCAGTCTAATCCCACTCTCCCCCTCACTCCCCGTACCCTTTAATATCCCACTCAGTCTAATCCCACTCTCCCCCTCACTCCCCGCACCCTTTAATATCCCACCCAGTCTAATCCCACTCTCCCCCTCACTCCCCGCACCCTTTAATATCCCACCCAGTCTAATCCCACTCTCCCATCACACCCTGTACCCTTTAATATCCCACCCAGTCTAATCCCACTCTCCCCCTCACTCCCCACACCTTTTAATATCCCACCCAGTCTAATCCCACTCTCCCCCTCACTCCCGAACCTTTTATATCCCACCCAGTCTAATCCCACTCTCCCTTCACTCCCCACACCCTTTAATTATCCCACCCAGTCTAATCCCACTCTCCCCCTCACTCACCACACCCTTTAATATTCCACCCAGTCTAATCCCACTCTCCCCCTCATTCCCCGTACCCTTTAATATCCACCCAGTCTAATCCCACTCTCCCATCACACCCTGTACCCTTTAATATCCCACCCAGTCTAATCCCACTCTCCCCCTCACTCCCCACACTTTTAATATCCCACCCAGTCTAATCCCACTCTCCCCCTCACTCCCCGTACCCTTTAATATCCCACTCAGTCTAATCCCACTCTCCCCTCACTCCCCGCACCCTTTAATATCCCACCCAGTCTAATCCCACTCTCCCCCTCACTCCCCGCACCCTTTAATATCCCACCCAGTCTAATCCCACTCTCCTGCTCACTCCCCGCACCCTTTAATATCCCACCCAGTCTAATCCCACTCTCCCCTCACTCCCCGCACCCTTTAATATCCCACCCAGTCTAATCCCACTCTCCTGCTCACTCCCCGCACCCTTTAATATCCCACCCAGTCTAATCCCACTCTCCTGCTCACTCCCCACACCCTTTAATATCCCACCCAGTCTAATCCTACTCTCCCCTCACTCCCCGCACCCTTTAATATCCCACCCAGTCTAATCCCACTCTCCCCCTCACTCCCCGCACCCTTTAATATCCCACCCAGTCTAATCCTACTCTCCCCCTCACTCCCCGCACCCTTTAATATCCCACCCAGTCTAATCCCACTCTCCCCCTCACTCCCATACACTTTAATATCCCACCCAGTCTAATCCCACTCTCCCCCTCACTCCACACACGCTTTAATATCCCACCCAGTCTAATCCCACTCTCCCCCTCACTCCCGTACCTTTTAATATGCCACCAGTCTAATCCCACTCTCCCACTCACTCCCCGCACCCTATAATATCTCACCCAGTCTAATCACACTCTCCCCCTCACTCCCGCACCCTTTAATATCCCACCCAGTCTAATCCTACTCTCCCCCTCACTCCCCGCACCCTTTAATTATCCCACCCAGTCTAATCCCACTCTCCCCCTCACTCCCCGTACCCTTTAATTATCCCACCCAGTCTAATCCCACTCTCCCCCTCACTCCCCGTACCTTTTAATATCCCACCCAGTCTAATCCCACTCTCCCCCTCACTCCCGCACCCTTTAATATCCCACCCAGTCTAATCCTACTCTCCCCCTCACTCCCCGCATCCTTTAATATCCCACCCAGTCTAATCCCACTCTCCCCCTCACTCCCCGTACCCTTTAATATCCCACCCAGTCTAATCCCACTCTCCCCCTCACTCCCCACACCCTTTAATTATCCCACCCAGTCTAATCCCACTCTCCCCCTCACTCCCCGCACCCTTTAATTATCCCACCCAGTCTAATCCCACTCTCCCCCTCACTCCCCACACCCTTTAATATCCCACCAGTCTAATCCCACTCTCCTGCTCACTCCCCGCACCCTTTAATATCCCACCCAGTCTAATCCCACTCTCCTGCTCACTCCCCGCACCCTTTAATATCCCACCCAGTCTAATCCCACTCTCCTGCTCACTCCCCGCACCCTTTAATATCCCACCCAGTCTAATCCCACTCTCCCCCTCACTCCCCGCACACTTTAATATCACACCCAGTCTAATCCCACTCTCCTGCTCACTCCCCACACCCTTTAATATTCCACCCAGTCTAATCCCACTCTCCCCTCACTCCCCGCACACTTTAATATCACACCCAGTCTAATCCCACTCTCCTGCTCACTCCCCACACCCTTTAATATCCCACCCAGTCTAATCCCACTCTCCCCTCACTCCCCGCACACTTTAATATCACACCCAGTCTAATCCCACTCTCCTGCTCACTCCCCGCACCCTTTAATATCCCACCCAGTCTAATCCCACTCTCCTGCTCACTCCCCGCACCCTTTAATATCCCACCCAGTCTAATCCCACTCTCCCCCTCACTCCCCGCACCCTTTAATATCCCACCCAGTCTAATCCCACTCTCCTGCTCACTCCCCGCACCCTTTAATATCCCACCCAGTCTAATCCCACTCTCCTGCTCACTCCCCACACCCTTTAATATCCCACCCAGTCTAATCCCACTCTCCCCTCACTCCCCGCACACTTTAATATCACACCCAGTCTAATCCCACTCTCCTGCTCACTCCCCACACCCTTTAATATCCCACCCAGTCTAATCCCGCTCTCCCCCTCACTCCCCGCACCCTTTAATATCCCACCCAGTCTAATCCCACTCTCCCCTCACTCCCCGTACCCTTTAATATCCCACCCAGTCTAATCCCACTCTCCCGCTCACTCCCCACACCCTTTAATATCCCACCCACTCTAATCCCACTCTCCCATCACACCCTGTACCCTTTAATATCCCACCCAGTCAAATCCCACTCTCCCCCTCACTCCCCGTACCTTTTAATATCCCACCCAGTCTAATCCCACTCTCCCCCTCACTCCCCACACCCTTTAATATCCCACCCAGTCTAATCCCACTCTCCCCCTCACTCCCCGCACCCTTTAATATCCCACCCAGTCTAATCCCACTCTCCCCCTCACTCCCTATACCCTTTAATATTCCACCCAGCCTAATCCCACTCTGCCGCTCACTCCCCGCACCCTTGAATATCCCACCCAGTCTAATCCCACTCTCCCCCTCACTCCCCATACCCTTTAATATCACACCCAGTCTAATCCCACTCTCCCGCTCACTCCCCGCACCCTTGAATATCCCACCCAGTCTAATCCCCCTCTCCCCCTCACTCCCCATACCCTTTAATATCCCACCCAGTCTAATCCCCCTCTCCCCCTCACTCCCCATACCCTTTAATATCCCACCCAGTCTAATCCCCCTCTCCCCCTCACTCCCCATACCCTTGAATATCCCACCCAGTCTAATCCCCCTCTCCCCCTCACTCCCCATACCCTTTAATATCACACCCAGTCTAATCCCACTCTCCCGCTCACTCCCCGTACCGTTTAATATCCCACCCACTCTAATGCTACTTTCCCCCTCACTCCCCGTACCCTTTAATATCACACCCAGACTAATCCCACTCTCCCCCTCACTCCCCGCACCCTTTAATATCCCACCCATTCAAATCCCACTCTCCCCCTCACTCCCACACCCTTTAATATCCCATCCAGTCTAATCTCACTCTCGCCCTCACTCCCCACAACCTTGAATATCCCACCCAGTCTAGTCCCACTCTCCCTCTCACTCCCCGTACCCTTTAATATCCCACCCAGTCTAATCCCACTCTCCCGCTCACTCCCCGCACCCCTGAATATCCCACCCAGTCTAATCCCACTCTCCCGCTCACTCCCCGCACCCTTTAATATCCCACCCAGTCTAATCCTACTCTCCCCCTCAATCCCCATACCCTTTAATATCCCACCCAGTCTAATCCCACTCTCCCCCTCACTCCCCGCACCCTTTAATATCCCACCCAGTCTAATCCTACTCTCCCCCTCACTCCCCATACCCTTCAATATCCCACCCATTCAAATCCCACTCTCCCCCTCACTCCCACACCCTTTAATATCCCATCCAGTCTAATCCCACTCTCCCCCTCACTCCCCGCACCCTTTAGTATCCCATCCAGTCTAATCTCACTCTCCCCCTCACTCCCCACACCCTTTAATATCCCACCCAGTCTAATCCCACTCTCCCCCTCACTCCCCGCACCCTTTAATATCCCATCCAGTCTAATCTCACTCTCCCCCTCACTCCCCACACCCTTTAATATCCCATCCAGTCTAATCTCATTACCCCCCTCACTCTCCACACCCTTTAATATCCCATCCAGTCTAATCTCACTCTCCCCCTCACTCCCCACACCATTTAATATCCCACCCAGTCTAATCCCACTCTCCCCCTCACTCCCCGTACCCTTTAATATCCCACCCAGTCTAATCCCACTCTCCCCCTCACTCCTCACACCCTTTAATATCCCACCCACTCTAATCCCACTCTCCCCCTCACTCCCCGTACCCTTTAATATCCCACCCAGTCAAATCCACTCTCCCCCTCACTCCCCGCACCCTTTAATATCCCACCCAGTCTAATCCCACTCTCCCCCTCACTCCCCGCACCCTTTAATATCCCTCCCAGTCTAATCCCACTCTCACCCTCACTACCCGTACCCTTTAATATCCCACCCAGTCTAATCCCACTCTCCCCTCACTCCCCACACCCTTTAATATCCCACCCAGTCTAATCCCACTCTCGCCCCTCACTCCCCGCACCCTTTAATATCCCACCCAGTCTAATCCCACTCTCCCCCTCACTCCCCGTACCCTTTAAAATCCCACCCAGTCTAATCCCACTCTCACCCTCACTCCCCATAGCCTTTAATATCCCACCCAGTCTAATCCCACTCTCACCCTCACTACCCGTACCCTTTAAAATCCCACCCAGTCTAATCCCACTCTCCCGCTCACTCCCCACACCCTTTAATATCCCATCCAGTCTAATCTCATTCTTCCCCTCACTCCCCGTACCCTTTAATATCCCACCCAGTCTAATCCCACTCTCCCCCTCACTCCCCGTACCCTTTAATATCCCACCCAGTCTAATCCCACTCTCACCCTCACTCCCCGCACCCTTTAATATCCCACCCAGTCTAATCCCACTCTCCCCCTCACTCCCCACACCCTTTAATATCCCACCCAGTCTAATCCCACTCTCCCCCTCACTCCCCACACCCTTTAATATCCCACCCAGTCTAATCCCACTCTCCCCCTCACTCCCCGCACCCTTTAATATCCCACCCAGTCTAATCCCACTCTCCCCCTCACTCCCCACACCCTTTAATATCCCACCCAGTCTAATCCCACTCTCCCCCTCACTCCCCGTACCCATTAACATCCCACCCAGTCTAATCCCACTCTCCCCCTCACTCCCCGCACCCTTTAATATCCCACCCAGTCTAATCCCACTCTCCCCCCTCACTCCCCACACCCTTTAATATCCCACCCAGTCTAATCCCACTCTCCCCCTCACTCCCCACACCCTTTAATATCCCACCCAGTCTAATCCCACTCTCCCCCTCACTCCCCGCACCCTTTAATATCCCACCCAGTCAAATCCCACTCTCCCTCTCACTCCACACACCCTTTAATATCCCACCCAGTCTAATCCCACTCTCCCCCTCACTCCCCGCACCCTTTAATATCCCACCCAGTCTAATCCCACTCTCCCGCTCACTTCAAGCACCCTTTAATATCCCACCCAGTCTAATCGCACTCTCCCCCTCACTCCCCGCACCTTTTAATATCCCACCCAGTCTAATCCCACTTTCCCCCTCACTCCCCGCACCCTTGAATATCCCACCCAGTCTAATCCCACTTTCCCCCTCACTCCCCGCACCCTTTAATATCCCACCCAGTCTAATCCCACTCTCCCCCTCACTCCCCACACCCTTTAATATCCCACCCAGTCAAATCCCACTCTCCCCATCACTCCCCGTACCTTTTAATATCTCACCCAGTCTAAGCCCACTATCCCCCTCACTCCCCGTACCTTTTAATATCCCACCCAGTCTAATCCCACTCCCTCACTCCCCGCACCCTTGAATATCCCACCCAGTCTATTCCCCCTTTCCCCCTCACTCCATACCCTTTAATATCACACCCAGTCTAATCCCACTCTCCCGCTCACTCCCCGTACCCTTTAATATCCCACCCAGTCGTCTAATGCTACTTTCCCCCTCACTCCCCGTACCCTTTAATATCACACCCAGACTAATCCCACTCTCCCCCTCACTCCCCGCACCCTTTAATATCACACCCAGTCTAATCCCACTCTCCCGCTCACTTCCTGCACCCTTTAATATCCCACCCAGTCTAATCCCACTCTCCCCCTCACTCCCCATACCCTTTAATATCCTACCCAGTCTAATCCCACTCTCCCGCTCACTCCCCGTACCCTTTAATATCCCACCCAGTCTAATGCTACTTTCCCCTCACTCCCCGTACCCTTTAATATCCCACCCAGTCTAATCCCATACTCCCCCTCACTCCCCGCACCCTTTAATATCCCACCCAGTCTAGTCCCACTCTCCCGCTCACTCCCCACACCCTTTAATATCCCACCCAGTCTAATCCCACTCTCCCCCTCACTCCCCGCACCTTTTAATATCCCACCCAGTCTAATCCCACTTTCCCCCTCACTCCCCGCACCCTTGAATATCCCACCCAGTCTAATCCCACTTTCCCCCTCACTCCCCACACCCTTTAATATCCCACCCAGTCAAATCCCACTCTCCCCATCACTCCCCGTACCTTTTAATATCTCACCCAGTCTAAGCCCACTATCCCCCTCACTCACCGTACCTTTTAATATCCCACCCAGTCTAATCCCACTCTCTCCCTCACTCCCCGCACCCTTGAATATCCCACCCAGTCTATTCCCCCTTTCCCCCTCACTCCCCATACCCTTTAATATCACACCCAGTCTAATCCCACTCTCCCGCTCACTCCCCGTACCCTTTAATATCCCACCCAGTCTAATGCTACTTTCCCCCTCACTCCCCGTACCCTTTAATATCACACCCAGACTAATCCCACTCTCCCCCTCACTCCCCGCACCCTTTAATATCCCACCCAGTCTAATCCCACTCTCCCCCTCACTCCCCATACCCTTTAATATCCTACCCAGTCTAATCCCACTCTCCCGCTCACTCCCCGTACCCTTTAATATCCCACCCAGTCTAATGCTACTTTCCCCCTCACTCCCCGTACCCTTTAATATCCCACCCAGTCTAATCCCATACTCCCCCTCACTCCCCGCACCCTTTAATATCCCACCCAGTCTAGTCCCACTCTCCCGCTCACTCCCCACACCCTTTAATATCACACCCAGTCTAATCCCACTCTCCCCCACTCCCCGTACCCTTTAATATCCCACCCAGTCTAATCCCACTCTCCCCCTCACTCCCCGTACCCTTTAATATCCCACCCAGTCTAATCCCACTCTCCCCCTCACTCCCCACACCCTTTAATATCCCACCCATCTAATCCCACTCTCCCCCTCACTCCCCACACCCTTTAATATCCCACCCAGTCTAATCCTACCCTCCCCCTCACTCCCCGCACCCTTCAATATCCCACCCAGCCTAATCCCACTCTCCCCCTCACTCGCCACACCCTCAAATATCCCACCAGTGTAATCCCACTCTCCCCCTTACTCCCCGCACTATTTAATATCCCACCCAGTCAAATCCCACTCTCCCCCTCACTCCCCGTACCCTTTAATATCCCACCCAGTCTAATCCCACTCTCCCCCTCACTCCCCGTACCCGTTAATATCCCACCCAGTCCAATCCCACTCTCCCCCTTCATCGCCGTAACATTTAATATCCCACCCAGTCTAATCCCACTCTCCCCCTCACTCCCCGTAACATTTAATATCCCACCCAGTCCAATCCCACTCTCCCCCTCACTCCCCGTAACATTTAATATCCCACCCAGTCTAATCCCACAATCCCCCTCACTCCCCACATCCTTTAATATCCCACCCAGTCTAATCCCACTCTCCCGCTCACTCCCCGTACCCTTTAATATCACACCCAGTCTCATCCCACTCTCCCCCTCACTCCCCGCACTATTTAAAATCCCACCCAGTCTAATCCCACTCGCCCCCTCACTCCCCGTACCCTTTACTATCCCACCCAGTCTCATCCCACTCTCCCACTCACTCCCCGTACCCTTTAATATTCCACCCAGTCTAATCCCACTCTCCCCCTCACCCCCCGTACCCTTTACTATCCCACCCAGTCTAATCCCACTCTCCCACTCACTCCCCGTACCCTTTAATATTCCACCCAGTCGAATCCCACTCTCCCCCTCACTCCCTGCACCCTTTAATATCCCACCCAGTCTAATCCCTCTCTCCCCCTCACTCCCCGTACCCTTTAATATCGCACCCAGTGCAATCCCACTCTCCCACTCACTCCCCGCACTATTTAATATCCCACCTGGTCTAATCCCACTCTCCCCCTCACTCCCGGCACCCTTTAATATCCCACCCAGTCTAATCCCACTCTCCCCCTCACTCCCTGTACCCGTTAATATCCCACCCAGTCCAATCCCACTCTCCCCCTTCATCGCCGTAACATTTAATATCCCACCCAGTCTAATCCCACTATCCCCCTCACTCCCCGTAACATTTAATATCCCACCCAGTCTAATCCCACAATCCCCCTCACTCCCCACATCCTTTAATATCCCACCCAGTCTAATCCCACTCTCCCGCTCACTCCCCACACCCTTTAATATCCCATCCAGTCTAATCTCATTCTCCCCCTCACTCCCCACACCCTTTAATATCCCACCCAGTCTAATCCCACTCTCCCGCTCACTCCCCACACCCTTTAATATGCCACCCAGTCTAATCCCACTCTCCCCCTCACTCCCCGTACCCTTTAATATCCCACCCAGTCTAATCCCACTCTCACCCTCACTCCCCGCACCCTTTAATATCCCACCCAGTCTAATCCCACTCTCCCCCTCACTCCCCGTACCCATTAACATCCCACCCAGTCTAATCCCACTCTCCCCCTCACTCCCCGCACCCTTTAATATCCCACCCAGTCTAATCCCACTCTCCCCCCTCACTCCCCACACCCTTTAATATCCCACCCAGTCTAATCCCACTCTCCCCCTCACTCCCCACACCCTTTAATATCCCACCCAGTCTAATCCCACTCTCCCCCTCACTCCCCGCACCCTTTAATATCCCACCCAGTCAAATCCCACTCTCCCTCTCACTCCACACACCCTTTAATATCCCACCCAGTCTAATCCCACTCTCCCCCTCACTCCCCGCACCCTTTAATATCCCACCCAGTCTAATCCCACTCTCCCGCTCACTTCAAGCACCCTTTAATATCCCACCCAGTCTAATCGCACTCTCCCCCTCACTCCCCGCACCTTTTAATATCCCACCCAGTCTAATCCCACTTTCCCCCTCACTCCCCGCACCCTTGAATATCCCACCCAGTCTAATCCCACTTTCCCCCTCACTCCCCGCACCCTTTAATATCCCACCCAGTCTAATCCCACTCTCCCCCTCACTCCCCACACCCTTTAATATCCCACCCAGTCAAATCCCACTCTCCCCATCACTCCCCGTACCTTTTAATATCTCACCCAGTCTAAGCCCACTATCCCCCTCACTCCCCGTACCTTTTAATATCCCACCCAGTCTAATCCCACTCCCTCACTCCCCGCACCCTTGAATATCCCACCCAGTCTATTCCCCCTTTCCCCCTCACTCCCCATACCCTTTAATATCACACCCAGTCTAATCCCACTCTCCCGCTCACTCCCCGTACCCTTTAATATCCCACCCAGTCTAATGCTACTTTCCCCCTCACTCCCCGTACCCTTTAATATCACACCCAGACTAATCCCACTCTCCCCCTCACTCCCCGCACCCTTTAATATCACACCCAGTCTAATCCCACTCTCCCGCTCACTTCCTGCACCCTTTAATATCCCACCCAGTCTAATCCCACTCTCCCCCTCACTCCCCATACCCTTTAATATCCTACCCAGTCTAATCCCACTCTCCCGCTCACTCCCCGTACCCTTTAATATCCCACCCAGTCTAATGCTACTTTCCCCCTCACTCCCCGTACCCTTTAATATCCCACCCAGTCTAATCCCATACTCCCCCTCACTCCCCGCACCCTTTAATATCCCACCCAGTCTAGTCCCACTCTCCCGCTCACTCCCCACACCCTTTAATATCCCACCCAGTCTAATCCCACTCTCCCCCTCACTCCCCGCACCTTTTAATATCCCACCCAGTCTAATCCCACTTTCCCCCTCACTCCCCGCACCCTTGAATATCCCACCCAGTCTAATCCCACTTTCCCCCTCACTCCCCACACCCTTTAATATCCCACCCAGTCAAATCCCACTCTCCCCATCACTCCCCGTACCTTTTAATATCTCACCCAGTCTAAGCCCACTATCCCCCTCACTCACCGTACCTTTTAATATCCCACCCAGTCTAATCCCACTCTCTCCCTCACTCCCCGCACCCTTGAATATCCCACCCAGTCTATTCCCCCTTTCCCCCTCACTCCCCATACCCTTTAATATCACACCCAGTCTAATCCCACTCTCCCGCTCACTCCCCGTACCCTTTAATATCCCACCCAGTCTAATGCTACTTTCCCCCTCACTCCCCGTACCCTTTAATATCACACCCAGACTAATCCCACTCTCCCCCTCACTCCCCGCACCCTTTAATATCCCACCCAGTCTAATCCCACTCTCCCCCTCACTCCCCATACCCTTTAATATCCTACCCAGTCTAATCCCACTCTCCCGCTCACTCCCCGTACCCTTTAATATCCCACCCAGTCTAATGCTACTTTCCCCCTCACTCCCCGTACCCTTTAATATCCCACCCAGTCTAATCCCATACTCCCCCTCACTCCCCGCACCCTTTAATATCCCACCCAGTCTAGTCCCACTCTCCCGCTCACTCCCCACACCCTTTAATATCACACCCAGTCTAATCCCACTCTCCCCCACTCCCCGTACCCTTTAATATCCCACCCAGTCTAATCCCACTCTCCCCCTCACTCCCCGTACCCTTTAATATCCCACCCAGTCTAATCCCACTCTCCCCCTCACTCCCCACACCCTTTAATATCCCACCCATCTAATCCCACTCTCCCCCTCACTCCCCACACCCTTTAATATCCCACCCAGTCTAATCCTACCCTCCCCCTCACTCCCCGCACCCTTCAATATCCCACCCAGCCTAATCCCACTCTCCCCCTCACTCGCCACACCCTCAAATATCCCACCAGTGTAATCCCACTCTCCCCCTTACTCCCCGCACTATTTAATATCCCACCCAGTCAAATCCCACTCTCCCCCTCACTCCCCGTACCCTTTAATATCCCACCCAGTCTAATCCCACTCTCCCCCTCACTCCCCGTACCCGTTAATATCCCACCCAGTCCAATCCCACTCTCCCCCTTCATCGCCGTAACATTTAATATCCCACCCAGTCTAATCCCACTCTCCCCCTCACTCCCCGTAACATTTAATATCCCACCCAGTCCAATCCCACTCTCCCCCTCACTCCCCGTAACATTTAATATCCCACCCAGTCTAATCCCACAATCCCCCTCACTCCCCACATCCTTTAATATCCCACCCAGTCTAATCCCACTCTCCCGCTCACTCCCCGTACCCTTTAATATCACACCCAGTCTCATCCCACTCTCCCCCTCACTCCCCGCACTATTTAAAATCCCACCCAGTCTAATCCCACTCGCCCCCTCACTCCCCGTACCCTTTACTATCCCACCCAGTCTCATCCCACTCTCCCACTCACTCCCCGTACCCTTTAATATTCCACCCAGTCTAATCCCACTCTCCCCCTCACCCCCCGTACCCTTTACTATCCCACCCAGTCTAATCCCACTCTCCCACTCACTCCCCGTACCCTTTAATATTCCACCCAGTCGAATCCCACTCTCCCCCTCACTCCCTGCACCCTTTAATATCCCACCCAGTCTAATCCCTCTCTCCCCCTCACTCCCCGTACCCTTTAATATCGCACCCAGTGCAATCCCACTCTCCCACTCACTCCCCGCACTATTTAATATCCCACCTGGTCTAATCCCACTCTCCCCCTCACTCCCGGCACCCTTTAATATCCCACCCAGTCTAATCCCACTCTCCCCCTCACTCCCTGTACCCGTTAATATCCCACCCAGTCCAATCCCACTCTCCCCCTTCATCGCCGTAACATTTAATATCCCACCCAGTCTAATCCCACTATCCCCCTCACTCCCCGTAACATTTAATATCCCACCCAGTCTAATCCCACAATCCCCCTCACTCCCCACATCCTTTAATATCCCACCCAGTCTAATCCCACTCTCCCGCTCACTCCCCACACCCTTTAATATCCCATCCAGTCTAATCTCATTCTCCCCCTCACTCCCCACACCCTTTAATATCCCACCCAGTCTAATCCCACTCTCCCGCTCACTCCCCACACCCTTTAATATGCCACCCAGTCTAATCCCACTCTCCCCCTCACTCCCCGTACCCTTTAATATCCCACCCAGTCTAATCCCACTCTCACCCTCACTCCCCGCACCCTTTAATATCCCACCCAGTCTAATCCCACTCTCCCCCGCTCTCCGCACCATTTAATATCCCACCCAGTCTAATCCCACTCTCCCCCTCACTCCCCGCACCCTTTAATATCCCACCCAGTCTAATCCCACTCTCCCCCTCACTCCCCGTACCCATTAATATCCCACCCAGTCTAATCCCACTCTCCCCCTCACTCCCCACACCCTTTAATATCCCACCCAGTGTAATCCCACTCTCACCCTCACTACCCGCACCCTTTAATATCCCACCCAGTCTAATCCCATACTCCCCCTCACTCCCCATACCCTTTAATATCCCATCCAGTCTAATCTCACTCTCGCCCTCACTCCCCACACCCTTTAATATCCCACCCAGTCTAATCCCACTCTCCCCCTCACTCACCGTACCCTTTAATATCCCACCCAGTCTAGTCCCACTCTCCCGCTCACTCCCCACACCCTTTAATATCACACCCAGTCTAATCCCACTCTCCCCCACTCCCCGGACCCTTTAATATCCCACCCAGTCTAATCCCACTCTCCCCCTCACTCCCCGTACCCTTTAATATCCCACCCAGTCTAATCCCACTCTCCCCCTCACTCCCCACACCCTTTAATGTCCCACCCAGTCTAATCCCACTCTTCCCCTCACTCCCCACATCCTTTAATATCCCACCCAGTCTCATCCCACACTCCCCCTCACTCCCCGTACCCTTTAATATCCCACCCAGGCTAATCCTACCCTCCCCCTCACTCCCCACACCCTTTAATATCCCACCCATCTAATCCCACTCTCCCCCTCACTCCCCACACCCTCAAATATCCCACCAGTATAATCCCACTCTCCCCCTCACTCCCCGTACCCTTTAATATCCCACCCAGTCTAATCCCACTCTCCCCCTTACTCCCCGCACTATTTAATATCCCACCCAGTCTAATCCCACTCGCCCCCTTACTCCCCGCACTATTTAATATCCCACCCAGTCAAATCCCACTCTCCCCCTCACTCCCCGTACCCTTTAATATCCCACCCAGTCTAATCCCACTCTCCCCCTCACTCCCCGTACCCGTTAATATCCCACCCAGTCCAATCCCACTCTCCCCCTTCATCGCCGTAACATTTAATATCCCACCCAGTCTAATCCAACTATCCCCCTCACTCCCCGTAACATTTAATATCCCACCCAGTCTAATCCCACAATCCCCCTCACTCCCCACATCCTTTAATATCCCACCCAGTCTAATCCCACTCTCCCGCTCACTCCCCGTACCCTTTAATATCCCACCCAGTCTAATCCCACTCTCCCCCTCACTCCACACACCCTTTAATATCCCACCCAGTCTAATCCCACTCTCCCCCTCACTCCCCGCACTATTTAATATCCCACCCAGTCTAATCCCACTCGCCCCCTCACTCCCCGTACCCTTTACTATCCCACCCAGTCTAATCCCACTCTCCCCCTCACTCCCCGTACCCTTTAATATTCCACCCAGTCTAATCCCACTCTCCCCTTCACTCCCCGTACCCTTTAATATCCCACCCAGTCTAATCCCACTCTCCGCCTCACTCCCTGCACCCTTTAATATCCCACCCAGTCTAATCCCACTCTCCCCCTCACTCCCCGTACCCTTTAATATCGCACCCAGTCTAATCCCACTCCCCGCACCCTTTAATGTCCCACCCAGTCTAATCCCACTCTTCCCCTCACTCCGCAAACCCTTTAGTATCCCACCCAGTCTAATCCCACTCTCCCCCTCATTCCCCGTACCCTTTACTATGCCATCCAGTCTAATCCCACTCTCCCCCTCACTCCCCGCACACTTTAGAATCCCACCCAGTCTAATCACACTCTCCCCCTCACTCCCCGTACCCTTTAATATCCCACCCAGTCTAATCCCACTCTCCCCCTCACTCCCCGTACCCTTTAATATCGCACCCAGTGCAATCCCACTCTCCCGCTCACTCCCCATACCCTTTAATATCGCACCGTCTAATCCCACTCCCCCCCTCTCTCCCCACACCCTTTAATATCCCACCCAGTCTAATCCCACTCCCCGCACCCTTTAATGTCCCACCCAGTCTAATCCCACTCTTCCCCTCACTCCGCAAACCCTTTAGTATCCCACCCAGTCTAATCCCACTCTCCCCCTCACTCCCCGTACCCTTTAATATGCCATCCAGTCTAATCCCACTCTCCCCCTCACTCCCCGCACACTTTAGTATCCCACCCAGTCTAATCCCACTCTCCCCCCACACCCTTTAATATCCCACCCAGTCTAATCCCACTCTCCCCCTCACTCCCCACACCCTTTAATATCCCACCCAGTCTAATCCCACTCTCCCCCTCTCTCCGCAGACCCTTTAATATCCCACCCAGTCTAATCCCACTCTCCCCCTCACTCCCCACCCTTTAATATCCCACCCAGTCTAATCCCACTCTCCCGCTCTCTCCGCAGGCCCTTTAATATCCCACCCAATCTAATCCCACTCTCCCGCTCACTCCCCATACCCTTTAATATCCCACCCAGTCTAATCCCACTCTCCCCCTCACTCCCCACACCCTTTAATATCCCACCCAGTCTAATCCCACACTCCCCCTCACTCCCCGCACCCTTTAATATCCCACCCAGTCTAATCCCACTCTCCCCCTCACTCTCCACACCCTTTAATATCCCACCCAGTCTAATCCCACTCTCCCCCTCTCTCCGCATACCCTTTAATATCCCACCAGTCTAATCCCACTCTCCCGCTCACTCCCCATACCCTTTAATATCGCACCCAGTCTAATCCCACTCTCCCCCTCTCTCCCCACACCCTTTAATATCCCACCCAGTCTAATCCCACTCTCCCCCTCAGTCCCCACACCCTTTAATATCCCACCCAGTCTAATCCCACTCTCCCGCTCACTCCCCGCACCTTTTAATATCCCACCCAGTCTAATCCCACTCTCCCCCTCACTCCCCGCACCCTTTAATATCCCACCCAGTCTAATCCCACTCTCCCGCTCACTCCCCGCACCCTTTAATATCCCACCCAGTCTAATCCCACTCTCCCCCTCACTCCCCGCACCCTTTAATATCCCACCCAGTCTAATCCCACTCTCCCCCTCACTCCCCGCTCCCTTTAATATCCCACCCAGTCTAATCCCACTCTCCCCCTCACTCCCCACACCCTTTAATATCCCACCCAGTCTAATCCCACTCTCCCGCTCACTCCCCACACCATTTAATATCCCACCCAGTCTAATCCCACTCTCCCGGTCACTCCCCACACCCTTTAATATCCCACCCAGTCAAATCCCACTCTCTTGCTCACTCCCCATAACCTTTAATATCCCACCCAGTCAAATCCCACTCTCCCCCTCACTCCCCGTACCCTTTAATATCCCACCCAGTCTAATCCCACTCTCCCCCTCACTCCGCAAACCCTTTAATATTCAACCCAGTCTAATCCCACTCTCCCCCATCACTCCCCGTACCCTTTAATATCCCACCCAGTCTAATCCCACTCTCCCCCTCACTCCCCATACCCTTTAATTTCCCACCCAGTCTAATCCCACTCTCCCCGTCAATCCCCGCACTATTTAATATCCCACCCGATCTAATCCCACTCTCCCCCTCACTCCCCGCACCTTTTCATATCCCACCCAGTCTAATCCCGCTCTCCGCCACACTCCCCACACCCTTTAATATCCCACCCAGTCTACTCCCACTCTCCCCCTCACTCCCCACACCCTTTAATATCCCACCCAGTCTAATCCCACTCTCCCGCTCACTCCCCATACCCTTTAATATCCCACCCAGGCTAATCCCACTCTCCCCCTCACTCCCCACCCTTTAATATCCCACCCAGTCTAATCCCACTCTCCCACTCTCTCCGCATACCCTTTAATATCCCACCCAGTCTAATCCCACTCTCCCCCTCTCTCCCCACACCCTTTAATATCCCACCCAGTCTAATCCCACTCTCCCCCTCACTCCCCACACCCTTTAATATCCCACCCAGTCTAATCCCACTCTCCCTCTCTCTCCGCACACCCTTTAATATCCCACCCAGTCGAATCCCACTCTCCCCCTCACTCCCCGCACCCTTTAATATCC
This sequence comes from Somniosus microcephalus, assembly GCF_052327205.1. Classification (NCBI taxonomy): domain Eukaryota; kingdom Metazoa; phylum Chordata; class Chondrichthyes; order Squaliformes; family Somniosidae; genus Somniosus; species Somniosus microcephalus. Next base: position 252,750,080 of record NC_140995.1, on the reverse strand, counting down.
CACCCAGTCTAATCCCACTCTCCCGCTCACTCCCCGCACCTTTTAATATCCCACCCAGTCTAAACCCACTCTCCCCCTCACTCCCCGCACCCTTTAACATCCCACGCAGTCTAATCCCACTCTCCCGCTCACTCCCCGCACCCTTTAATATCCCACCCAGTCTAATCCCACACTCCCCCTCACTCCTCGCACCCTTTAATAGCCCACCCAGTCTAATCCCACTCTCCCGGTCACTCCCCACACCCTTTAATATCCCACCCAGTCTAATCCCACTTTCCCGCTCACTCCCCATAACCTTTAATATCACACCCAGTCCAATCCCACTCTCCCCCTCACTCCCCGTACCCTTTAATATCCCACCCAGTCTAATCCCACTCTCCCCCTCACTCCCCGTACCATTTAATATCCCACCCAGTCTAATCCCACTCTCCCCCTCACTCCCCACACCCTTTAATATCCCACCCAGTCTTATCCCACTCTCCCTCTCACTCCCCGCACCCTTTAATATCCCACCCAGTCTAATCCCACTCACTCCCCACACCCTGTAATATCCCACCCAGTCTAATCCCACTCTCCCCCTCACTCCCCACACCCTTTAATATCCCACCCAGTCTAATCCCACTCTCCCCCTCACTCCCCACACCCTTTAATATCCCACCCAGTCTAATCCCACTCTCCCCCTCACTCCCCACACCATTTAATATCCCACCCAGTCTAATCCCACTCTTCCGCTCACTCCCCGCACCCTTTAATATCCCACCCAGTCTAATCCCACTCTCCCCCCTCACTCCCCACACCCTTTAATATCCTACCCAGTCTAATCCCACTCACCCGTCACACCCCACATCCTTTAATATCCCACCCAGTCTAATCCCACTTTCCCCCTCAGTCCCCACACCCTTTAATATCCCACCCAGTCTAATCCCACTCTCCCACTCACTCCCCACATCCTTTAATATCCCACCCAGTCTAATCCCACTCTCCCCTCACTCCCCACATCCTTTAATATCCCACCCAGTCTAATCCCACTTTCCCCCTCACTCCCCGTACCCTTTAATATCCCTCCCAATCTAATCCCACTCTCCCCCTCACTCCACACACCCTTTAATATCCCACCCAGTATAATCCCAGTCTCCCCCTCACTCCCCGTACCCTTTAATATCCCACCCAGTCTAATCCCACTCTCCCCCTCACTCCCTGCACTATTTAATATCCCACCCAGTCTAATCCCACCCTCCCCCTCACTCCCCGTACCCTTTAATATCCCACCCAGTCTAATCCCACTCTCCCCCTCCCTCCCCGTACCCGTTAATATCCCACCCAGTCCAATCCCACTCTCCCCCTCACTCCCCGTAACATTTAATATCCCACCCAGTCTAATCCCACTCTCCCCCTCACTCCCCACACCCTTTAATATCCCACCCAGTCTAATCCCACTCTCCCCCTCAGTCCCCACACCCTTAATTATCCCACCCAGTCTAATCCCACGCTCCCGCTCACTCCCCGTACCCTTCAATATCCCACCCAGTCTAATCCCACTCTCCCCCTCACTCCCCACACCCTTTAATTTCCCACCCAGTCTAATCCCACTCTCCCCCTCACTCCCCGCACCATTTAATATCCCACCCATTCTAATCCCACTCGCCCCCTCACTCCCCGTAACCTTTAATATCCCACCCAGTCTAATCCCACTCGCCCCCTCACTCCCCGTACCCTTTACTATCCCACCCAGTCTAATCCCACTCTCCCACTCACTCCCCGTACCCTTTAATATTCCACCCAGTCTAATCCCACTCTCCCCCTCACCCCCCGTACCCTTTAATATCCCACCCAGTCTAATCCCACTCTCCGCCTCACTCCCTGCACCCTTTAATATCCCACCCAGTCTAATCCCACTCTCCCCCTCACTCCCCGTACCCTTTAATATCGCACCCAGTGCAATCCCACTCTCCCACTCACTCCCCGCACTATTTAATATCCCACCTGGTCTAATCCCACTCTCCCACTCACTCCCCGCACTATTTAATATCCCACCCAGTCTACTCCCACTCTCCCCCTCTCTCCGCAGACCCTTTAATATCCCACCCAGTCTAATCCCACTCTCCCCCTCACTCCCCACCCTTTAATATCCCACCCAGTCTAATCCCACTCTCCCGCTCTCTCCGCAGGCCCTTTAATATCCCACCCAATCTAATCCCACTCTCCCGCTCACTCCCCATACCCTTTAATATCCCACCCAGTCTAATCCCACTCTCCCCCTCACTCCCCACACCCTTTAATATCCCACCCAGTCTAATCCCACTCTCCCCCTCACTCCCCGCACCCTTTAATATCCCACCCAGTCTAATCCCACTCTCCCCCTCACTCTCCACACCCTTTAATATCCCACCCAGTCTAATCCCACTCTCCCCCTCTCTCCGCATACCCTTTAATATCCCACCAGTCTAATAGCACTCTCCCGCTCACTCCCCATACCCTTTAATATCGCACCCAGTCTAATCCCACTCTCCCCCTCTCTCCCCACACCCTTTAATATCCCACCCAGTCTAATCCCACTCTCCCCCTCAGTCCCCACACCCTTTAATATCCCACCCAGTCTAATCCCACTCTCCCGCTCACTCCCCGCACCTTTTAATATCCCACCCAGTCTAATCCCACTCTCCCCCTCACTCCCCGCACCCTTTAATATCCCACCCAGTCTAATCCCACTCTCCCGCTCACTCCCCGCACCCTTTAATATCCCACCCAGTCTAATCCCACTCTCCCCCTCACTCCCCGCACCCTTTAATATCCCACCCAGTCTAATCCCACTCTCCCCCTCACTCCCCGCTCCCTTTAATATCCCACCCAGTCTAATCCCACTCTCCCCCTCACTCCCCACACCCTTTAATATCCCACCCAGTCTAATCCCACTCTCCCGCTCACTCCCCACACCATTTAATATCCCACCCAGTCTAATCCCACTCTCCCGGTCACTCCCCACACCCTTTAATATCCCACCCAGTCAAATCCCACTCTCTTGCTCACTCCCCATAACCTTTAATATCCCACCCAGTCAAATCCCACTCTCCCCCTCACTCCCCGTACCCTTTAATATCCCACCCAGTCTAATCCCACTCTCCCCCTCACTCCGCAAACCCTTTAATATCCAACCCAGTCTAATCCCACTCTCCCCCATCACTCCCCGTACCCTTTAATATCCCACCCAGTCTAATCCCACTCTCCCCCTCACTCCCCATACCCTTTAATTTCCCACCCAGTCTAATCCCACTCTCCCCGTCAATCCCCGCACTATTTAATATCCCACCCGATCTAATCCCACTCTCCCCCTCACTCCCCGCACCTTTTCATATCCCACCCAGTCTAATCCCGCTCTCCGCCACACTCCCCACACCCTTTAATATCCCACCCAGTCTACTCCCACTCTCCCCCTCACTCCCCACACCCTTTAATATCCCACCCAGTCTAATCCCACTCTCCCGCTCACTCCCCATACCCTTTAATATCCCACCCAGGCTAATCCCACTCTCCCCCTCACTCCCCACCCTTTAATATCCCACCCAGTCTAATCCCACTCTCCCACTCTCTCCGCATACCCTTTAATATCCCACCCAGTCTAATCCCACTCTCCCCCTCTCTCCCCACACCCTTTAATATCCCACCCAGTCTAATCCCACTCTCCCCCTCACTCCCCACACCCTTTAATATCCCACCCAGTCTAATCCCACTCTCCCTCTCTCTCCGCACACCCTTTAATATCCCACCCAGTCGAATCCCACTCTCCCCCTCACTCCCCGCACCCTTTAATATCCCACCCAGTCTAATCCCACTCTCCCGCTCACTCCCCGCACCTTTTAATATCCCACCCAGTCTAATCCCACTCTCCCCCTCACTCCCCGCACCCTTTAACATCCCACGCAGTCTAATCCCACTCTCCCGCTCACTCCCCGCACCCTTTAATATCCCACCCAGTCTAATCCCACACTCCCCCTCACTCCTCGCACCCTTTAATAGCCCACCCAGTCTAATCCCACTCTCCCGGTCACTCCCCACACCCTTTAATATCCCACCCAGTCTAATCCCACTTTCCCGCTCACTCCCCATAACCTTTAATATCACACCCAGTCCAATCCCACTCTCCCCCTCACTCCCCGTACCCTTTAATATCCCACCCAGTCTAATCCCACTCTCCCCCTCACTCCCCGTACCATTTAATATCCCACCCAGTCTAATCCCACTCTCCCCCTCACTCCCCACACCCTTTAATATCCCACCCAGTCTAATCCCACTCTCCCCCTCACTCCCCACACCCTTTAATATCCCACCCAGTCTAATCCCACTCTCCCCCTCACTCCCCGCACCCTTTAATATCCCACCCAGTCTAATCCCACTCACTCCCCACACCCTGTAATATCCCACCCAGTCTAATCCCACTCTCCCCCTCACTCCCCGCACCCTTTAATATCCCACCCAGTCTAATCCCACTCTCCCCCTCACTCCCCACACCCTTTAATATCCCACCCAGTCTAATCCCACTCTCCCCCTCACTCCCCACACCCTTTAATATCCCACCCAGTCTAATCCCACTCTCCCCCTCACTCCCCACACCATTTAATATCCCACCCAGTCTAATCCCACTCTCCCCCCTCACTCCCCGCACCCTTTAATATCCCACCCAGTCTAATCCCACTCTCCCCCCTCACTCCCCACACCCTTTAATATCCTACCCAGTCTAATCCCACTCACCCGTCACACCCCACATCCTTTAATATCCCACCCAGTCTAATCCCACTTTCCCCCTCAGTCCCCACACCCTTTAATATCCCACCCAGTCTAATCCCACTCTCCCACTCACTCCCCACATCCTTTAATATCCCACCCAGTCTAATCCCACTCTCCCCTCACTCCCCACATCCTTTAATATCCCACCCAGTCTAATCCCACTTTCCCCCTCACTCCCCGTACCCTTTAATATCCCTCCCAATCTAATCCCACTCTCCCCCTCACTCCACACACCCTTTAATATCCCACCCAGTCTAATCCCACTTTCCCCCTCACTCCCTGTACCCTTTAATATCCCACCCAGTCTAATCCCACTCTCCCCCTCACTCCCTGCACTATTTAATATCCCACCCAGTCTAATCCCACTCTCCCCCTTACTCCCTGCACTATTTAATATCCCACCCAGTCTAATCCCACCCTCCCCCTCACTCCCCGTACCCTTTAATATCCCACCCAGTCTAATCCCACTCTCCCCCTCCCTCCCCGTACCCGTTAATATCCCACCCAGTCCAATCCCACTCTCCCCCTCACTCCCCGTAACATTTAATATCCCACCCAGTCTAATCCCACTATCCCCCTCACTCCCCACACCCTTTAATATCCCACCCAGTCTAATCCCACTCTCCCCCTCACTCCCCACACCCTTAATTATCCCACCCAGTCTAATCCCACGCTCCCGCTCACTCCCCGTACCCTTCAATATCCCACCCAGTCTAATCCCACTCTCCCCCTCACTCCCCACACCCTTTAATTTCCCACCCAGTCTAATCCCACTCTCCCCCTCACTCCCCGCACCATTTAATATCCCACCCATTCTAATCCCACTCGCCCCCTCACTCCCCGTAACCTTTAATATCCCACCCAGTCTAATCCCACTCTCCCCCTCACTCCCCACACCCTTTAATATCCCACCCAGTCTAATCCCACTCTCCCCCTTACTCCCCGTTCCCTTTAATATCCCACCCAGTCTAATCCCACTCTCCCCCTCACTCCCCGTACCCTTTAATATCACACCCAGTCTAATCCCACTCTCCCCCTCACTCCCCGTACCCTTCAATATACCGCCCAGTCTAATCCCACTCTCCCACTCACTCCCCGTACCCTTTAATATCCCACCCAGTCTAATCCCACTCTCCCCCTCACTCCCCGTACCCGTTAATATCCCACCCAGTCCAATCCCACTCTCCCCCTCAATCCCCGTAACCTTTAATATTCCAACCGGTCTAATCCCACTCTCCCCCCTCGCTCTCCGCACCCTTTAATATCACACCCAGTCTAATCCCACCTTCCCCTCACTCCCCAAACCCTTTAATATTCTACCCAGTCTAATCCCACTCTCCCCATCACTCCCCGTACCCTTTAATATCCCACCCAGTCTAATCCCACTCTCCCCCTCACTCCCTGCACTATTTAATATCCCACCCGATTTAATCCCACTCTCCCCCTCACTCCCCGCACCCATTAATATCCCACCCAGTCTAATCCCACTCTCCCCCCACACCCTTTAATATCCCACCCAGACTAATCCCACTCTCCCCCTCACTCCCCACACCCTTTAATATCCCACCCAGTCTAATCCCACTCTCCCGGTCACTCCCCACACCCTTTAATATCCCACCCAGTCAAATCCCACTCTCTTGCTCACTCCCCATAACCTTTAATATCCCACCCAGTCTAATCCCACTCTCCCCCTCACTCCCCGTACCCTTTAATATCCCACCCAGTCTAATCCCACTCTCCCCCTCACTCCGCAAACCCTTTAATATCCAACCCAGTCTAATCCCACTCTCCCCCATCACTCCCCGTACCCTTTAATATCCCACCCAGTCTAATCCCACTCTCCCCCTCGCTCCCCATACCCTTCAATTTCCCACCCAGTCTAATCCCACTCTCCCCGTCAATCCCCGCACTATTTAATATCCCACCCGATCTAATCCCACTCTCCCCCTCACTCCCCGCACCTTTTCATATCCCACCCAGTCTAATCCCGCTCTCCGCCTCACTCCCCACACCCTTTAATATCCCACCCAGTCTACTCCCACTCTCTCCCTCACTCCCCACACCCTTTAATATCCCACCCAGTCTAACCCCACTCTCCCGCTCACTCCCCATACCCTTTAATATCCCACCCAGGCTAATCCCACTCTCCGCCTCACTCCCCACCCTTTCATATCCCACCCAGTCTAATCCCACTCTCCCACTCTCTCCGCATACCCTTTAATATCCCACCCAGTCTAATCCCACTCTCCCCCTCTCTCCCCACACCCTTTAATATCCCACCCAGTCTAATCCCACTCTCCCCCTCACTCCCCACACCCTTTAATATCCCACCCAGTCGAATCCCACTCTCCCCCTCACTCCCCACACCCTTTAATATCCCACCCAGTCTAATCCCACTCCCCCCCTCACTCCCCACACCCTTTAATATCCCACCCAGTCTTATCCCACTCTCCCCCTCACGCCCCACACCCTTTAATATCCCACCCAGTCTAAACCCACTCTCCCCCTCACTCCCCGTACCATTTAATATCCCACCCAGTCTAATCCCACTCCCCCCCTCACTCCCCACACCCTTTAATATCCCACCCAGTCTTATCCCACTCTCCCCCTCACTCCCCACACCCTTTAATATCCCACCCAGTCTAATCCCACTCTCCCCCTCACTCCCCACACCCTTTAATATCCCACCCAGTCTAATCCCACTCTTCCGCTCACTCCCCGCACCCTTTAATATCCCACCCAGTCTAATCCCACTCTCCCCCCTCACTCCCCACACCCTTTAATATCCTACCCAGTCTAATCCCACTCACCCCTCACACCCCACATCCTTTAATATCCCACCCAGTCTAATCCCACTTTCCCCCTCAGTCCCCACACCCTTTAATATCCCACCCAGTCTAATCCCACTCTCCCACTCACTCCCCACATCCTTTAATATCCCACCCAGTCGAATCCCACTCTCCCCTCACTCCACACATCCTTTAATATCCCACCCAGTCTAATCCCACTTTCCCCCTCACTCCCCGTACCCTTTAATATCCCACCCAGTCTAATCCCACTCTCCCCCTCACTCCCTGCACTATTTAATATCCCACCCAGTCTAATCCCACTCTCCCCCTTACTCCCTGCACTATTTAATATCCCACCCAGTCTAATCCCACCCTCCCCCTCACTCCCCGTACCCTTTAATATCCCACCCAGTCTAATCCCACTCTCCCCCTCACTCCCCGCACCCGTTAATATCCCACCCAGTCTAATCCCACTCTCCCCCTCACTCCCCGCACCCGTTAATATCCCACCCAGTCCAATCCCACTCTCCCCCTCACTCCCCGTATCATTTAATATCCCACCCAGTCTAATCCCACTCTCCCCCTCACTCCCCACACCCTTTAATTTCCCACCCAGTCTAATCCCACTCTCCCCCTCACTCCCCGCACCATTTAATATCCCACCCATTCTAATCCCACTCGCCCCCTCACTCCCCGTAACCTTTAATATCCCACCCAGTCTAATCCCACTCTCCCACTCACTCCCCGTACCCTTTAATATTCCACCCAGTCTAATCCCACTCTCCCCCTCACTCCCCGTACCCTTTAATATCACACCCAGTCTAATCCCACTCGCCCCCTCACTCCCCGTACCCTTTACGATCCCACCCAGTCTAATCCCACTCTCCCAATCACTCCCCGTACCCTTTAATATTCCACCCAGTCTAATCCCACTCTCCCCCTCACCCCCCGTACCCTTTAATATCCCACCCAGTCTAATCCCACTCTCCGCCTCACTCACCGCACCCTTTAATATCCCACCCAGTCTAATCCCACTCTCCCCCTCACTCCCCATACCCTTTAATATCGCACCCAGTGCAATCCCACTCTCCCACTCACTCCCCGCACTATTTAATATCCCACCTGGTCTAATCCCACTCTCCCCCTCACTCCCGGCACCCTTTAATATCACACCCAGTCTAATCCCACTCTCCCCCTCACTCCCCGCACCCTTTAATGTCCCACCCAGTCTAATCCCACTCTTCCCCTCACTCCGCAAACCCTTTAGTATCCCACCCAGTCTAATCCCACTCTCCCCCTCACTCCCCGTACCCTTTAATATGCCATCCAGTCTAATCCCACTCTCCCCCTCACTCCCCGCACACTTTAGTATCCCACCCAGTCTAATCACACTCTCCCCCTCACTCCACGCACCCTTTAGTATCCCACCCAGTCTAATCCCACTCTCCCCCTCACTCCCCGCACCCTTTAATATCCCACCCAGTCTAATCCCACTCTCCCCCTCACTCCCCGCACCCTTTAATATCCCACCCAGTCTAATCCCACTCTCCCCCTCACTCCCCACACCGTTTAATATCCCACCCAATCTAATCCCACTCACCCGCTCACTCCCCGCACCCTTTAATATCCCACCCAGTCTCATCCCACTCTCCCCCTCACTCCCCGTACCCTTTAATATCCCACCCAGTCTAATCCCACTCTCCCCCTTACTCCCCGTACCCTTTAATATCCCACCCAGTCTAATCCCACTCTCCCCCTCACTCCCCGTACCCTTTAATATCACACCCAGTCTAATCCCACTCTCCCCCTCACTCCCCGTACCCTTCAATATACCGCCCAGTCTAATCCCACTCTCCCACTCACTCCCCGTACCCTTTAATATCCCACCCAGTCTAATCCCACTCTCCCCCTCACTCCCCGTACCCGTTAATATCCCACCCAGTCCAATCCCACTCTCCCCCTCAATCCCCGTAACCTTTAATATTCCAACCGGTCTAATGCCACTCTCCCCCCTCGCTCTCCGCACCCTTTGATATCACACCCAGCCTAATCCCACCTTCCCCTCACTCCCCAAACCCTTTAATATTCTACCCAGTCTAATCCCACTCTCCCCATCACTCCCCGTACCCTTTACATAGATACATAGATACATACATAGAGATAGGAACAGGAGTAGGCCATTCGGCCCTTCGAGCCTGCTCCGCCATTCAATGAGATCATGGCTGATCTTCGTCTGAGATCATAGCTGATCTTACCAGTTCAGTACCCCGTCCCCGCCTTTTCTCCGTAACCCTTAATCCCCTTAGCCTTCAGAAATATATCCAATTCTCTCATGAAAATATTTATTGAATTAGCCTTCACAGCCCTCTGTGGCAGGGAATTCCACAGGCTCACCACTCTTTGAGTGAAGAAATTCTTCCTCATCTCTGTTTTAAATGATTTGCCCGCTATTTTTAGACTGTGGCCCCTGGTTCTGTGCTCCCCGGCCATTGGAAACATTCTCTCTGAATTCAGCCTGTCCAGTCCTGCCATAATTTTATATGTTTCGATGAGATCCCCTCTCAATCTTCTAAACTCCAGTGAGTACAAGCCCAAACTATTTAATCTCTCTTCGTAGGTCATTCCCGCCATTCCAGGTATCAGCCTGGTGAATCGCCGTTGCACTCTTTCCATGGCAAGAACATCCTTCCGCAGATGGGGCGACCAAAACTGTACACAATACTCCAGATGCGGTCTCACCAGCACCTTGTACAGCTGTAGTAAGGTATCCCTATTCCTATACTCGAACCCCCTTGATATGAAGGCCAACATACCATTTGCCTTCTTAATCGCCTGTTGCACCTGCATGCTCTCCTTCAGTGACTGGTGCACAAGAACACCCAGGTCCCTCTGCACTTCCCCATCTCCCAATCTATTGCCATTTAGATAATAATCTACCCTCCTGTTTTTACCCCCAAAGTGGATAACCTCGCATTTATCCACATTATAGTGCATCTGCCACGTATCCGCCCATTCCCCCAACCTGTCCAAATCGCACTGTAGCCTCCTGACATCCTCATCAGAGCCCACCCCTCCTCCTAGTTTAGTGTCGTCAGCGAATTTGGAAATATTGCATCCAATTCCCTGATCCAGATCATTTATATATCCCACCCAGTCTAATCCCACTCTCCCCCTCACTCCCTGCACTATTTAATATCCCACCCGATTTAATCCCACTCTCCCCCTCACTCCCCGCACCCTTTCATATCCCACCCAGTCTAATCCCACTCTCCGCCTCACTCCCCGTACCCTTTAATATCCCACCCAGTCTAATCCCACTCTCCCCCCACACCCTTTAATATCCCACCCAGTCTAATCCCACTCTCCCCCTCACTCCCCACACCCTTTAATATCCCACCCAGTCTAATCCCACTCTCCCGCTCCCTCCGCAGGCCCTTTAATATCCCACCCAATCTAATCCCACTCTCCCGCTCACTCCCCATACCCTTTAATATCCCACCCAGTCTAATCCCACTCTCCCCCTCACTCCCCACACCCTTTAATATCCCACCCAGTCTAATCCCACTCTCCCCCTCTTTCTGCACGCCCTTTAATATCCCACCCAGTCTAATCCCACTCTCCCCCTCACTCTCCACACCCTTTAATATCCCACCCAGTCTAATCCCACTCTCCCCCTCTCTCCGCATACCCTTTAATATCCCACCAGTCTAATCCCACTCTCCCGCTCACTCCCCATACCCTTTAATATCGCACCCAGTCTAATCCCACTCTCCCCCTCTCTCCCCACACCCTTTAATATCCCACCCAGTCTAATCCCACTCTCCCCCTCACTCCCCACACCCTTTAATATCCCACCCAGTCTAATCCCACTCTCCCTCTCTCTCCGCACACCCTTTAATATCCCACCCAGTCTAATCCCACTCTCCCCCTCACTCCCCGTACCCTTTAATATCCCACCCAGTCTAATCCCACTCTCCCCCTCACTCCCCACACCCTTTAATATCCCACCCAGTCTAATCCCACTCTCCCCCTCACTCCCCACACCCTTTAATATCCCACCCAGTCTAATCCCACTCTCCCTCTCTCTCCGCACACCCTTTAATATCCCACCCAGTCTAATCCCACTCTCCCCCTCACTCCCCGCACCCTTTAATATCCCACCAGGTCTAATCCCACTCTCCCGCTCACTCCCCGCACCTTTTAATATCCCACCCAGTCTAATCCCACTCTCTCCCTCACTCCCCGCACCCTTTAATATCCCACCCAGTCTAATCCCACTCTCCCCCTCACTCCCCGCACCCTTTAATATCCCACCCAGTCTAATCCCACTCTCCCCCTCACTCCCCGTACCCTTTAATATCCCACCCAGTCTAATCCCACTCTCCCCCTCACTCCCCGCTCCCTTTAATATCCCACCCAGTCTAATCGCACTCTCCCCCTCACTCCCCACACACTTTAATATCCCACCCAGTCTAATCCCACTCTCCCGCTCACTCCCCACACCATTTAATATCCCACCCAGTCTAATCCCACTCTCCCGGTCACTCCCCACACCCTTTAATATCCCACCCAGTCAAATCCCACTCTCCTGCTCACTCCCCATAACCTTTAATATCCCACCCAGTCTAATCCCACTCTCCCCCTCACTCCCCGTACCCTTTAATATCCCACCCAGTCTAATCCCACTCTCCCCCTCACTCCGCAAACCCTTTAATATCCCACCCAGTCTAATCCCACTCTCCCCCATCACTCCCCGTACCCTTTAATATCCCACCCAGTCTAATCCCACTCTCCCCCTCACTCCCCATACCCTTTAATTTCCCACCCAGTCTAATCCCACTCTCCCCCTCAATCCCCGCACTATTTAATATCCCACCCGATCTAATCCCACTCTCCCCCTCACTCCCCGCACCTTTTCATATCCCACCCAGTCTAATCCCACTCTCCGCCTCACTCACCACACCCTTTAATATCCCACCCAGTCTACTCCCACTCTCCCACTCACTCCCCACACCCTTTAATATCCCACCCAGTCTAATCCCACTCTCCCGCTCACTCCCCATATCCTTTAATATCCCACCCAGGCTAATCCCACTCTCCCCCTCACTCCCCACCCTTTAATATCCCACCCAGTCTAATCCCACTCTCCCACTCTCTCCGCATACCCTTTAATATCCCACCCAGTCTAATCCCACACTCCCCCTCTCTCCCCACACCCTTTAATATCCCACCCAGTCTAATCCCACTCTCCCCCTCACTCCCCGTACCCTTTAATATCCCTCCCAGTCTAATCCCACTCTCCCCCTCACTCCCCACACCCTTTAATATCCCACCCAGTCTAATCCCACTCTCCCTCTCTCTCCGCACACCCTTTAATATCCCACCCAGTCGAATCCCACTCTCCCCCTCACTCCCCGCACCCTTTAATATCCCACCCAGTCTAATCCCACTCTCCCGCTCACTCCCCGCACCTTTTAATATCCCACCCAGTCTAATCCCACTCTCCCCCTCACTCCCCACACCATTTAATATCCCACGCAGTCCAATCCCACTCTCCCGCTCACTCCCCGCACCTTTTAGCATCCCACGCAGTCTAATCCCACTCTCCCGCTCACTCCCCGCACCCTTTAATATCCCACCCAGTCTAATCCCACTCTCCCCCTCACTCCCCGCACCCTTTAATATCCCACCCAGTCTAATCCCACTCTCCCCCTCACTCCCCGCACCCTTTAACATCCCACGCAGTCTAATCCCACTCTCCCGGTCACTCCCCACACCCTTTAATATCCCACCCAGTCTAATCCCACTTTCCCGCTCACTCCCCATAACCTTTAATATCACACCCAGTCCAATCCCACTCTCCCCCTCACTCCCCGTACCCTTTAATATCCCACCCAGTCTAATCCCCACTCTCCCCCTCACTCCCCGTACCATTTAATATCCCACCCAGTCTAATCCCCACTCTCCCCCCTCACTCCCCACACCCCTTTAATATCCCACCCAGTCTTATCCCACTCTCCCCCTCACTCCCCACACCCTTTAATATCCCACCCAGTCTAATCCCACTCTCACCCTCACTCCCCACACCCTTTAATATCCCACCCAGTCTAATCCCACTCTCCCCCTCACTCCCCACACCATTTAATATCCCACCCAGTCTAATCCCACTCTTCCCCTCACTCCCCCGCACCCTTTAATATCCCACCCAGTCTAATCCCACTCTCCCCCCTCACTCCCCACACCCTTTAATATCCTACCCAGTCTAATCCCACTCACCCCTCACACCCCACATCCTTTAATATCCCACCCAGTCTAATCCCACTTTTCCCCTCAGTCCCCACACCCTTTAATATCCCACCCAGTCTAATCCCACTCTCCCACTCCACTCCCCACATCCTTTAATATCCCACCCAGTCTAATCCCACTCTCCCCTCACTCCCCACATCCTTTAATATCCCACCCAGTCTAATCCCACTCTCCCCCTCACTCCCCGTACCCTTTAATATCCCACCCAGTCTAATCCCACTCTCCCCCTCACTCCCTGCACTATTTAATATCCCACCCAGTCTAATCCCACTCTCCCCCCTTACTCCCTGCACTATTTAATATCCCACCCAGTCTAATCCCACCCTCCCCCCTCACTCCCCGTACCCTTTAATATCCCACCCAGTCTAATCCCACTCTCCCCCTCACTCCCCGTACCCGTTAATATCCCACCCAGTCCAATCCCACTCTCCCCCTCAATCCCCGCACTATTTAATATCCCACCCGATCTAATCCCACTCTCCCCCTCACTCCCCGCACCTTTTCATATCCCACCCAGTCTAATCCCACTCTCCGCCTCACTCACCACACCCTTTAATATCCCACCCAGTCTACTCCCCACTCTCCCACTCACTCCCCACACCCTTTAATATCCCACCCAGTCTAATCCCACTCTCCCGCTCACTCCCCATATCCTTTAATATCCCACCCAGGCTAATCCCACTCTCCCCCTCACTCCCCACCCTTTAATATCCCACCCAGTCTAATCCCAATCTCCCACTCTCTCCGCATACCCTTTAATATCCCACCCAGTCTAATCCCACTCTCCCCCTCTCTCCCCACACCCTTTAATATCCCACCCAGTCTAATCCCACTCTCCCCCCTCACTCCCCGTACCCTTTAATATCCCTCCCAGTCTAATCCCACTCTCCCCCTCACTCCCACACACCCTTTAATATCCCACCCAGTCTAATCCCACTCTCCCTCTCTCTCCGCACACCCTTTAATATCCCACCCAGTCGAATCCCACTCTCCCCCTCACTCCCCGCACCCTTTAATATCCCACCCAGTCTAATCCCACTCTCCCGCTCACTCCCCGCACCTTTTAATATCCCACCCAGTCTAATCCCACTCTCCCCCTCACTCCCCACACCATTTTAATATCCCACCCAGTCCCAATCCCACTCTCCCGCTCACTCCCCGCACCTTTTAACATCCCACGCAGTCTAATCCCACTCTCCCCCTCACTCCCCGCACCCTTTAATATCCACCCAGTCTAATCCCACTCTCCCCCTCACTCCCCGCACCCTTTAACATCCCACGCAGTCTAATCCCACTCTCCCGGTCACTCCCCACACCCCTTTAATATCCCACCCAGTCTAATCCCACTTTCCCGCTCACTCCCCATAACCTTTAATATCACACCCAGTCCACTCCCACTCTCCCCCCTCACTCCCCGTACCCTTTAATATCCCACCCAGTCTAATCCCACTCTCCCCCCTCACTCCCCACACCCTTTAATATCCCACCCAGTCTTATCCCACTCTCCCCCTCACTCCCCACACCCTTTAATATCCCACCCAGTCTAATCCCACTCTCACCCTCTCACTCCCCACACCCTTTAATATCCCACCCAGTCTAATCCCACTCTCCCCCCTCACTCCCCACACCATTTAATATCCCACCCAGTCTAATCCCACTCTTCCCCTCACTCCCCGCACCCTTTAATATCCCACCCAGTCTAATCCCACTCTCCCCCCTCACTCCCCACACCCTTTAATATCCTACCCAGTCTAATCCCACTCACCCCTCACACCCCACATCCTTTAATATCCCACCCAGTCTAATCCCACTTTTTCCCCTCAGTCCCCACACCCTTTAATATCCCACCCAGTCTAATCCCACTCTCCCACTCACTCCCCCACATCCTTTAATATCCCACCCAGTCTAATCCCACTCTCCCCTCAGTCCCCCACACCCTTTAATATCCCACCCAATCTAATCCCACTCTCCCACTCACTCCCCACATCCTTTAATATCCCACCCAGTCTAATCCCACTCTCCCCTCACTCCCCACATCCTTTAATATCCCACCCAGTCTAATCCCACTCTCCCCCTCACTCCCCGTACCCTTTAATATCCCACCCAGTCTAATCCCACTCTCCCCCTCACTCCCTGCACTATTTAATATCCCACCCAGTCTAATCCCACTCTCCCCCTTACTCCCTGCACTATTTAATATCCCACCCAGTCTAATCCCACCCTCCCCCTCACTCCCCGTACCCTTTAATATCCCACCCAGTCTAATCCCACTCTCCCCCTCACTCCCCGTACCCGTTAATATCCCCACCCAGTCCAATCCCACTCTCCCCCCTCAATCCCCGCACTATTTAATATCCCACCTCGATCTAATCCCACTCTCCCCCTCACTCCCCGCACCTTTTCATATCCCACCCAGTCTAATCCCACTCTCCGCCTCACTCACCACACCCTTTAATATCCCACCCAGTCTACTCCCACTCTCCCACTCACTCCCCGCACCCTTTAATATCCCACCCAGTCTAATCCCACTCTCCCGCTCACTCCCCATATCCTTTAATATCCCACCCAGGCTAATCCCACTCTCCCCCCTCACTCCCCACCCTTTAATATCCCACCCAGTCTAATCCCAATCTCCCACTCTCTCCGCATACCCTTTAACCACCCAGTCTAATCCCACTCTCCCCCTCTCTCCCCACACCCTTTAATATCCCACCCAGTCTAATCCCACTCTCCCCCTCACTCCCCGTACCCTTTAATATCCCTCCCAGTCTAATCCCACTCTCCCCCTCACTCCCCACACCCTTTAATATCCCACCCAGTCTAATCCCACTCTCCCTCTCTCTCCGCACACCCTTTAATATCCCACCCAGTCGAATCCCACTCTCCCCCTCACTCCCCGCACCCTTTAATATCCCACCCAGTCTAATCCCACTCTCCCGCTCACTCCCCGCACCTTTTAATATCCCACCCAGTCTAATCCCACTCTCCCCCTCACTCCCCACACCATTTAATATCCCACCCAGTCCAATCCCACTCTCCCGCTCACTCCCCGCACCTTTTAACATCCCACGCAGTCTAATCCCACTCTCCCGCTCACTCCCCGCACCCTTTAATATCCCACCCAGTCTAATCCCACTCTCCCCCTCACTCCCCGCACCCTTTAATATCCCACCCAGTCTAATCCCACTCTCCCCCTCACTCCCCGCACCCTTTAACATCCCACGCAGTCTAATCCCACTCTCCCGGTCACTCCCCACACCCTTTAATATCCCACCCAGTCTAATCCCACTTTCCCGCTCACTCCCCATAACCTTTAATATCACACCCAGTCCACTCCCACTCTCCCCCTCACTCCCCGTACCCTTTAATATCCCACCCAGTCTAATCCCACTCTCCCCCTCACTCCCCACACCCTTTAATATCCCACCCAGTCTTATCCCACTCTCCCCCTCACTCCCCACACCCTTTAATATCCCACCCAGTCTAATCCCACTCTCACCCTCACTCCCCACACCCTTTAATATCCCACCCAGTCTAATCCCACTCTCCCCCTCACTCCCCACACCATTTAATATCCCACCCAGTCTAATCCCACTCTTCCCCTCACTCCCCGCACCCTTTAATATCCCACCCAGTCTAATCCCACTCTCCCCCCTCACTCCCCCACACCCTTTAATATCCTACCCAGTCTAATCCCACTCACCCCTCACACCCCCACATCCTTTAATATCCCACCCAGTCTAATCCCACTTTTCCCCTCAGTCCCCACACCCTTTAATATCCCACCCAGTCTAATCCCACTCTCCCACTCACTCCCCACATCCTTTAATATCCCACCCAGTCTAATCCCACTCTCCCCTCACTCCCCACATCCTTTAATATCCCACCCAGTCTAATCCCACTCTCCCCCTCACTCCCCGTACCCTTTAATATCCCACCCAGTCTAATCCCACTCTCCCCCTCACTCCCTGCACTATTTAATATCCCACCCAGTCTAATCCCACTCTCCCCCTTACTCCCTGCACTATTTAATATCCCACCCAGTCTAATCCCACCCTCACCCCTCACTCCCCGTACCCTTTAATATCCCACCCAGTCTAATCCCACTCTCCCCCTCACTCCCCGTACCCGTTAATATCCCACCCAGTCCAATCCCACTCTCCCCCTCACTCCCCGTAACATTTAATATCCCACCCAGTCTAATCCCACTCTCCCCCTCACTCCCCACACCCTTTAATATCCCACCCAGTCTAATCCCACCTCTCCCCCTCAGTCCCCACACCCTTAATTATCCCACCCAGTCTAATCCCACGCTCCCGCTCACTCCCCGTACCCTTCAATATCCCACCCAGTCTAATCCCACTCTCCCCCTCACTCCCCACACCCTTTAATATCCCACCAAGTCTAATCCCACTCTCCCCCTCACTCCCCGCACCATTTAATATCCCACCCATTCTAATCCCACTCGCCCCCTCACTCCCCGTAACCTTTAATATCCCACCCAGTCTAATCCCACTCTCCCTCTCACTCCCCGTAACCTTTAATATCCCACCCAGTCTAATCCCACTCTCCCCCTCACTCCCCGTAACCTTTAATATCCCGCCCAGTCTACTCCCACTCTCCCCCTCACTCCCCACACCCTTTAATATCCCACCCAGTCTAATCCCACTCTCTCCCTCACTCCACACACCCTTTACTATCTCACCCAGTCTAATCCCACTCTCCCCGCACCCTTTAATATCCCACCCAGTCCAATCCCACTCTCCCCCTCACTCCCCGTACCCTTTAATATCCCACCCAGTCTAATCCCACTCTCCCCCTCACTCCCCACACCCTTTAATATCCCACCCAGTCCAATCCCACTCTCCCCCTCACTCCCCGTACCCTTTAATATCCCACCCAGTCTAATCCCACTCTCCCCCTCACCCCCCGTACCATTTAATATCCCACCCAGTCTAATCCCACTCTCCCCCTCACTCCCCACACCCTTTAATATCCCACCCAGTCTAATCCCACTCTCCCCCTCACTCCCCACACGCTTTAATATCCCACCCAGTCTAATCCCACCTTCCCCCTCACTCCCCACACCCTTTAATATCCCACCCAGTCTAATGCCACTCTCCCCCTCACTCCCCACACCCTTTAATATCCCACCCAGTCTAATTCCACTCTCCTGCTCACTCCCCGTACCATTTAATGTCCCACCCAGTCTAATCCCACTCTCCCCCTCACTCCCCACACCCTTTAATATCCCACCCAGTCTAATCCCACTCACCCCCTCACTCCCCACACCATTTAATATCCCACCCAGTCTAATCCCACTCTCCCCCCTCACTCCCCGTACCTTTTAATATCCCACCCAGTCTAATCCCACTCTCCCCCCTCACTCCGCAAACCCTTTAATATCCCACCCAGTCTAATCCCACTCTCCCCCATCACTCCCCGTACCCTTTAATATCCCACCCAGTCTAATCCCACTCTCCCCCCTCACTCCCCATACCCTTTAATTTCCCACCCAGTCTAATCCCACTCTCCCCCTCAATCCCCGCACTATTTAATATCCCACCCGATCTAATCCCACTCTCCCCCTCACTCCCCACACCCTTTAATATCCCACCCAGTCTACTCCCACTCTCCCACTCACTCCCCACACCCTTTAATATCCCACCCAGTCTAATCCCACTCTCCCCCTCTCTCCCCACACCCTTTAATATCCCACCCAGTCTAATCCCACTCTCCCCCTCACTCCCCACACCCTTTAATATCCCACCCAGTCTAATCCCACTCTCCCTCTCTCTCCGCACACCCTTTAATATCCCACCCAGTCGAATCCCACTCTCCCCCTCACTCTCCGCACCCTTTAATATCCCACCCAGTCTAATCCCACTCTCCCGCTCACTCCCCGCACCTTTTAATATCCCACCCAGTCTAATCCCACTCTCCCCCTCACTCCCCGCACCCTTT
Source organism: Somniosus microcephalus (assembly GCF_052327205.1). Classification (NCBI taxonomy): domain Eukaryota; kingdom Metazoa; phylum Chordata; class Chondrichthyes; order Squaliformes; family Somniosidae; genus Somniosus; species Somniosus microcephalus. The sequence continues at coordinate 252,730,239 of NC_140995.1, read as the reverse complement.
AACATCCCACGCAGTCCAATCCCACTCTCCCGCTCACTCCCCGCACCCTTTAATATCCCACCCAGTCAAATCCCACACTCCCCCTCACTCCTCGCACCCTTTAATAGCCCACCCAGTCTAATCCCACTCTCCCGGTCACTCCCCACACCCTTTAATATCCCACCCAGTCTAATCCCACTTTCCCGCTCACTCCCCATAACCTTTAATATCACACCCAGTCCAATCCCACTCTCCCCCTCACTCCCCGTACCCTTTAATATCCCACCCAGTCTAATCCCACTCTCCCCCTCACTCCACGTACCATTTAATATCCCACCCAGTCTAATCCCACTCTCCCCCTCACTCCCCACACCCTTTAATATCCCACCCAGTCTTATCCCACTCTCCCCCTCACTCCCCACACCCTTTAATATCCCACCCAGTCTAATCCCACTCTCCCCCTCACTCCCCACACCCTTTAATATCCCACCCAGTCTAATCCCACTCTCCCCCTCACTCCCCACACCATTTAATATCCCACCCAGTCTAATCCCACTCTTCCCCTCACTCCCCGCACCCTTTAATATCCCACCCAGTTTAATCCCACTCTCCCCCCTCACTCCCCACACCCTTTAATATCCCACCCAGTCTAATCCCACTCTCCCCCTCACTCCCCACACCCTTTAATATCCCACCCAGTCTAATCCCACTCTCCCCCTCACTCCCCACACCATTTAATATCCCACCCAGTCTAATCCCACTCTTCCCCTCACTCCCCGCACCTTTTAACATCCCACGCAGTCTAATCCCACTCTCCCCCTCACTCCCCGCACCCTTTAATATCCCACCCAGTCTAATCCCACTCTCCCCCTCACTCCCCGCACCCTTTAACATCCCACGCAGTCTAATCCCACTCTCCCGGTCACTCCCCACACCCTTTAATATCCCACCCAGTCTAATCCCACTTTCCCGCTCACTCCCCATAACCTTTAATATCACACCCAGTCCACTCCCACTCTCCCCCTCACTCCCCGTACCCTTTAATATCCCACCCAGTCTAATCCCACTCTCCCCCTCACTCCCCACACCCTTTAATATCCCACCCAGTCTTATCCCACTCTCCCCCTCACTCCCCACACCCTTTAATATCCCACCCAGTCTAATCCCACTCTCACCCTCACTCCCCACACCCTTTAATATCCCACCCAGTCTAATCCCACTCTCCCCCTCACTCCCCACACCATTTAATATCCCACCCAGTCTAATCCCACTCTTCCCCTCACTCCCCGCACCCTTTAATATCCCACCCAGTCTAATCCCACTCTCCCCCCTCACTCCCCACACCCTTTAATATCCTACCCAGTCTAATCCCACTCACCCCTCACACCCCACATCCTTTAATATCCCACCCAGTCTAATCCCACTTTTCCCCTCAGTCCCCACACCCTTTAATATCCCACCCAGTCTAATCCCACTCTCCCACTCACTCCCCACATCCTTTAATATCCCACCCAGTCTAATCCCACTCTCCCCTCAGTCCCCACACCCTTTAATATCCCACCCAATCTAATCCCACTCTCCCACTCACTCCCCACATCCTTTAATATCCCACCCAGTCTAATCCCACTCTCCCCTCACTCCCCACATCCTTTAATATCCCACCCAGTCTAATCCCACTCTCCCCCTCACTCCCCGTACCCTTTAATATCCCACCCAGTCTAATCCCACTCTCCCCCTCACTCCCTGCACTATTTAATATCCCACCCAGTCTAATCCCACTCTCCCCCTTACTCCCTGCACTATTTAATATCCCACCCAGTCTAATCCCACCCTCCCCCTCACTCCCCGTACCCTTTAATATCCCACCCAGTCTAATCCCACTCTCCCCCTCACTCCCCGTACCCGTTAATATCCCACCCAGTCCAATCCCACTCTCCCCCTCAATCCCCGCACTATTTAATATCCCACCCGATCTAATCCCACTCTCCCCCTCACTCCCCGCACCTTTTCATATCCCACCCAGTCTAATCCCACTCTCCGCCTCACTCACCACACCCTTTAATATCCCACCCAGTCTACTCCCACTCTCCCACTCACTCCCCGCACCCTTTAATATCCCACCCAGTCTAATCCCACTCTCCCGCTCACTCCCCATATCCTTTAATATCCCACCCAGGCTAATCCCACTCTCCCCCTCACTCCCCACCCTTTAATATCCCACCCAGTCTAATCCCAATCTCCCACTCTCTCCGCATACCCTTTAATATCCCACCCAGTCTAATCCCACTCTCCCCCTCTCTCCCCACACCCTTTAATATCCCACCCAGTCTAATCCCACTCTCCCCCTCACTCCCCGTACCCTTTAATATCCCTCCCAGTCTAATCCCACTCTCCCCCTCACTCCCCACACCCTTTAATATCCCACCCAGTCTAATCCCACTCTCCCTCTCTCTCCGCACACCCTTTAATATCCCACCCAGTCGAATCCCACTCTCCCCCTCACTCCCCGCACCCTTTAATATCCCACCCAGTCTAATCCCACTCTCCCGCTCACTCCCCGCACCTTTTAATATCCCACCCAGTCTAATCCCACTCTCCCCCTCACTCCCCACACCATTTAATATCCCACCCAGTCCAATCCCACTCTCCCGCTCACTCCCCGCACCTTTTAACATCCCACGCAGTCTAATCCCACTCTCCCGCTCACTCCCCGCACCCTTTAATATCCCACCCAGTCTAATCCCACTCTCCCCCTCACTCCCCGCACCCTTTAATATCCCACCCAGTCTAATCCCACTCTCCCCCTCACTCCCCGCACCCTTTAACATCCCACGCAGTCTAATCCCACTCTCCCGGTCACTCCCCACACCCTTTAATATCCCACCCAGTCTAATCCCACTTTCCCGCTCACTCCCCATAACCTTTAATATCACACCCAGTCCACTCCCACTCTCCCCCTCACTCCCCGTACCCTTTAATATCCCACCCAGTCTAATCCCACTCTCCCCCTCACTCCCCACACCCTTTAATATCCCACCCAGTCTTATCCCACTCTCCCCCTCACTCCCCACACCCTTTAATATCCCACCCAGTCTAATCCCACTCTCACCCTCACTCCCCACACCCTTTAATATCCCACCCAGTCTAATCCCACTCTCCCCCTCACTCCCCACACCATTTAATATCCCACCCAGTCTAATCCCACTCTTCCCCTCACTCCCCGCACCCTTTAATATCCCACCCAGTCTAATCCCACTCTCCCCCCTCACTCCCCACACCCTTTAATATCCTACCCAGTCTAATCCCACTCACCCCTCACACCCCACATCCTTTAATATCCCACCCAGTCTAATCCCACTTTTCCCCTCAGTCCCCACACCCTTTAATATCCCACCCAGTCTAATCCCACTCTCCCACTCACTCCCCACATCCTTTAATATCCCACCCAGTCTAATCCCACTCTCCCCTCACTCCCCACATCCTTTAATATCCCACCCAGTCTAATCCCACTCTCCCCCTCACTCCCCGTACCCTTTAATATCCCACCCAGTCTAATCCCACTCTCCCCCTCACTCCCTGCACTATTTAATATCCCACCCAGTCTAATCCCACTCTCCCCCTTACTCCCTGCACTATTTAATATCCCACCCAGTCTAATCCCACCCTCCCCCTCACTCCCCGTACCCTTTAATATCCCACCCAGTCTAATCCCACTCTCCCCCTCACTCCCCGTACCCGTTAATATCCCACCCAGTCCAATCCCACTCTCCCCCTCACTCCCCGTAACATTTAATATCCCACCCAGTCTAATCCCACTCTCCCCCTCACTCCCCACACCCTTTAATATCCCACCCAGTCTAATCCCACTCTCCCCCTCAGTCCCCACACCCTTAATTATCCCACCCAGTCTAATCCCACGCTCCCGCTCACTCCCCGTACCCTTCAATATCCCACCCAGTCTAATCCCACTCTCCCCCTCACTCCCCACACCCTTTAATATCCCACCAAGTCTAATCCCACTCTCCCCCTCACTCCCCGCACCATTTAATATCCCACCCATTCTAATCCCACTCGCCCCCTCACTCCCCGTAACCTTTAATATCCCACCCAGTCTAATCCCACTCTCCCTCTCACTCCCCGTAACCTTTAATATCCCACCCAGTCTAATCCCACTCTCCCCCTCACTCCCCGTAACCTTTAATATCCCGCCCAGTCTACTCCCACTCTCCCCCTCACTCCCCACACCCTTTAATATCCCACCCAGTCTAATCCCACTCTCTCCCTCACTCCACACACCCTTTACTATCTCACCCAGTCTAATCCCACTCTCCCCGCACCCTTTAATATCCCACCCAGTCCAATCCCACTCTCCCCCTCACTCCCCGTACCCTTTAATATCCCACCCAGTCTAATCCCACTCTCCCCCTCACTCCCCACACCCTTTAATATCCCACCCAGTCCAATCCCACTCTCCCCCTCACTCCCCGTACCCTTTAATATCCCACCCAGTCTAATCCCACTCTCCCCCTCACCCCCCGTACCATTTAATATCCCACCCAGTCTAATCCCACTCTCCCCCTCACTCCCCACACCCTTTAATATCCCACCCAGTCTAATCCCACTCTCCCCCTCACTCCCCACACGCTTTAATATCCCACCCAGTCTAATCCCACCTTCCCCCTCACTCCCCACACCCTTTAATATCCCACCCAGTCTAATGCCACTCTCCCCCTCACTCCCCACACCCTTTAATATCCCACCCAGTCTAATTCCACTCTCCTGCTCACTCCCCGTACCATTTAATGTCCCACCCAGTCTAATCCCACTCTCCCCCTCACTCCCCACACCCTTTAATATCCCACCCAGTCTAATCCCACTCACCCCCTCACTCCCCACACCATTTAATATCCCACCCAGTCTAATCCCACTCTCCCCCTCACTCCCCGTACCTTTTAATATCCCACCCAGTCTAATCCCACTCTCCCCCTCACTCCGCAAACCCTTTAATATCCCACCCAGTCTAATCCCACTCTCCCCCATCACTCCCCGTACCCTTTAATATCCCACCCAGTCTAATCCCACTCTCCCCCTCACTCCCCATACCCTTTAATTTCCCACCCAGTCTAATCCCACTCTCCCCCTCAATCCCCGCACTATTTAATATCCCACCCGATCTAATCCCACTCTCCCCCTCACTCCCCACACCCTTTAATATCCCACCCAGTCTACTCCCACTCTCCCACTCACTCCCCACACCCTTTAATATCCCACCCAGTCTAATCCCACTCTCCCCCTCTCTCCCCACACCCTTTAATATCCCACCCAGTCTAATCCCACTCTCCCCCTCACTCCCCACACCCTTTAATATCCCACCCAGTCTAATCCCACTCTCCCTCTCTCTCCGCACACCCTTTAATATCCCACCCAGTCGAATCCCACTCTCCCCCTCACTCTCCGCACCCTTTAATATCCCACCCAGTCTAATCCCACTCTCCCGCTCACTCCCCGCACCTTTTAATATCCCACCCAGTCTAATCCCACTCTCCCCCTCACTCCCCGCACCCTTTAACATCCCACGCAGTCCAATCCCACTCTCCCGCTCACTCCCCGCACCCTTTAATATCCCACCCAGTCAAATCCCACACTCCCCCTCACTCCTCGCACCCTTTAATAGCCCACCCAGTCTAATCCCACTCTCCCGGTCACTCCCCACACCCTTTAATATCCCACCCAGTCTAATCCCACTTTCCCGCTCACTCCCCATAACCTTTAATATCACACCCAGTCCAATCCCACTCTCCCCCTCACTCCCCGTACCCTTTAATATCCCACCCAGTCTAATCCCACTCTCCCCCTCACTCCACGTACCATTTAATATCCCACCCAGTCTAATCCCACTCTCCCCCTCACTCCCCACACCCTTTAATATCCCACCCAGTCTTATCCCACTCTCCCCCTCACTCCCCACACCCTTTAATATCCCACCCAGTCTAATCCCACTCTCCCCCTCACTCCCCACACCCTTTAATATCCCACCCAGTCTAATCCCACTCTCCCCCTCACTCCCCACACCATTTAATATCCCACCCAGTCTAATCCCACTCTTCCCCTCACTCCCCGCACCCTTTAATATCCCACCCAGTTTAATCCCACTCTCCCCCCTCACTCCCCACACCCTTTAATATCCTACCCAGTCTAATCCCACTCACCCCTCACACCCCACATCCTTTAATATCCCACCCAGTCTAATCCCACTTTTCCCCTCAGTCCCCACACCCTTTAATATCCCACCCCAGTCTAATCCCACTCTCCCACTCACTCCCCACATCCTTTAATATCCCACCCAGTCTAATCCCTCTCTCCCCTCACTCCCCACATCCTTTAATATCCCACCCAGTCTAATCCCACTTTCCCCCTCACTCCCCGTACCCTTTAATATCCCACCCAGTCTAATCCCACTCTCCCACTCACTCCCCACATCCTTTAATATCCCACCCAGTCTAATCCCTCTCTCCCCTCACTCCCCACATCCTTTAATATCCCACCCAGTCTAATCCCACTTTCCCCCTCACTCCCCGTACCCTTTAATATCCCACCCAATCTAATCCCACTCTCCCCCTCCCTCCACACACCCTTTAATATCCCACCCAGTATAATCCCACTCTCCCCCTCACTCCCCGTACCCTTTAATATCCCACCCAGTCTAATCCCACTCTCCCCCTCACTCCCTGCACTATTTAATATCCCACCCAGTCTAATCCCACTCTCCCCCTTACTCCCTGCACTATTTAATATCCCACCCAGTCTAATCCCACCCTCCCCCTCACTCCCCGTACCCTTTAATATCCCACCCAGTCTAATCCCACTCTCCCCCTCACTCCCCGTACCCGTTAATATCCCACCCAGTCCAATCCCACTCTCCCCCTCACTCCCCGTAACATTTAATATCCCACCCAGTCTAATCCCACTCTCCCCCTCACTCCCCACACCCTTTAATATCCCACCCAGTCCAATCCCACTCTCCCCCTCACTCCCTGTAACATTTAATATCCCACCCAGTCTAATCCCACTCTCCCCCTCACTCCCCGTACCCTTCAATATCCCACCCAGTCTAATCGCACTCTCCCCCCTCACTCCCCATACCCTTTAATATCCCACCCAGTCTAATCCCACTCTCCCCCTCACTCCCCGCACCATTTAATATCCCACCCAGTCTAATCCCACTCTCCCCCTCACTCCCCGTAACCTTTAATATCCCACCCAGTCTAATCCCACTCTCCCCCTCACTCCCCACACCCTTTAATATCCCACCCAGTCTAATCCCACTCTCCTGCTCACTCCCCGTACCATTTAATATCCCACCCAGTCTAATCCCACTCTCCCCCTCACTCCCCACACCCTTTAATATCCCACCCAGTCTAATCCCACTCACCCCCTCACTCCCCACACCATTTAATATCCCACCCAGTCTAATCCCACTCTCCCCCTCACTCCCCGCACCCTTTAATATCCCACCCAGTCTAATCCCACACTCCCCCCTCACTCCCCACACCCTTTAATATCCCACCCAGTCTAATCCCACTCTCCCCCCTCACTCCCCACACCCTTTAATATCCTACCCAGTCTAATCCCACTTTCACCCTCAGTCCCCACACCCTTTAATATCCCACCCAGTCTAATCCCACTCTCCCACTCACTCCCCACATCCTTTAATATCCCACCCAGTCTACTCCCACTCTCCCCTCACTCCCCACATCCTTTAATATCCCACCCAGTCTAATCCCACTTTCCCCCTCAGTCCCGACACCCTTTAATATCCCACCCAGTCTAATCCCACTCTCCCCCTCACTCCCCGTACCCTTTAATATGCCTCCCAATCTAATCCCACTCTCCCCCTCACTCCACACACCCTTTAATATCCCACCCAGTATAATCCCACTCTCCCCCTCACTCCCCGCACCCTTTAATATCCCACCCAGTCTAATCCCACTTTCCCCCTTACTCCCCGTACCCTTTAATATCCCACCCAGTCTAATCCCACTCTCCCCCTCACTCCCCGTACCCTTTAATATCACACCCAGTCTAATCCCACTCTCCCCCTCACTCCCCGTACCCTTCAATATACCGTCCAGTCTAATCCACTCTCCCACTCACTCCCCGTACCCTTTAATATCCCACCCAGTCCAATCCCAGTCTCCCCCTCAATCCCCGTAACCTTTAATATTCCAACCGGTCTAATCCCACTCTCCCCCCTCGCTCTCCGCACCCTTTAATATCACACCCAGTCTAATCCCACCTTCCCCTCACTCCCCGCACCCTTTCATATCCCACCCAGTCTAATCCCACTCTCCGCCTCACTCCCCGTACCCTTTAATATCCCACCCAGTCTAATCCACTCTCCCCCCCACACCCTTTAATATCCCACCCAGTCTAATCCCACTCTCCCCCTCACTCCCCACACCCTTTAATATCCCACCCAGTCTAATCCCACTCTCCCCCTCTCTCCGCAGACCCTTTAATATGCCACCCAGTCTAATCCGACTCTCCCCCTCACTCCCCACCCTTTAATATCCCACCCAGTCTAATCCCACTCTCCCGCTCTCTCTGCAGACCCTTTAATATCCCACCCAATCTAATCCCACTCTCCTGCTCACTCCCCATACCCTTTAATATCCCACCCAGTCTAATCCCACTCTCCCCCTCACTCCCCACACCCTTCAATATCCCACCCAGTCTAATCCCACTCTCCCCCTCTCTCTGCACGCCCTTTAATATCCCACCCAGTCTAATCCCACTCTCCCCCTCACTCTCCACACCCTTTAATATCCCACCCAGTCTAATCCCACTCTCTCCCTCAATCCACACACCCTTTACTATCTCACCCAGTCTAATCCCACTCTCCCCGCACCCTTTAATATCCCACCCAGTCCAATCCCACTCTCCCCCTCACTCCCCACACCCTTTAATATCCCACCCAGTCTAATCCCACTCTCCCCCTCACTCCCCACACCATTTAATATCCCACCCAGTCTAATCCCACTCTTCCCCTCACTCCCCGCACCCTTTAATATCCCACCCAGTCTAATCCCACTCTCCCCCTCACTCCCCACACCATTTAATATCCCACCCAGTCTAATCCCACTCTTCCCCTCACTCCCCGCACCCTTTAATATCCCACCCAGTCTAATCCCACTCTCCCCCCTCACTCCCCACACCCTTTAATATCCTACCCAGTCTAATCCCACTCACCCCTCACACCCCACATCCTTTAATATCCCACCCAGTCTAATCCCACTTTTCCCCTCAGTCCCCACACCCTTTAATATCCCACCCAGTCTAATCCCACTCTCCCACTCACTCCCCACATCCTTTAATATCCCACCCAGTCTAATCCCACTCTCCCCTCACTCCCCACATCCTTTAATATCCCACCCAGTCTAATCCCACTTTCCCCCTCACTCCCCGTACCCTTTAATATCCCTCCCAATCTAATCCCACTCTCCCCCTCACTCCCCACACCCTTTAATATCCCACCCAGTATAATCCCACTCTCCCCCTCACTCCCCGTACCCTTTAATATCCCACCCAGTCTAATCCCACTCTCCCCCTCACTCCCTGCACTATTTAATATCCCACCCAGTCTAATCCCACTCTCCCGCACACTCCCCGCACCCTTTAATGTCCCACCCAGTCTAATCCCACTCTCCCGCTCACTCCCCACACCCTTTAATATCCCACCCAGTCTAATCCCACTCTCCCCCTTACTCCCTGCACCATTTAATATCCCACCCAGTCTAATCCCACCCTCCCCCTCACTCCCCGTACCCTTTAATATCCCACCCAGTCTAATCCCACTCTCCCCCTCACTCCCCCACACCCTTTAATATCCCACCCAGTCTAATCCCACACTCCCCCTCAGTCCCCACACCCTTAATTATCCCACCCAGTCTAATCCCACTCTCCCCCTCTCTCCGCAGACCCTTTAATATCCTACCCAGTCTAATCCCACTCTCCCGCTCTTTCCGCAGACCCTTTAATATCCCACCCAGTCTCATCCCACTCTCCCCCTCACTCCCCACCCTTTAATATCCCACCCAATCTAATCCCACTCTCCCGCTCACTCCCCATACCCTTTAATATCCCACCCAGTCTAATCCCACTCTCCCCCTCACTCCCCACACCCTTTAATATCCCACACAGTCTAATCCCACTCTCCCCCTCTCTCTGCACGCCCTTTAATATCCCACCCAGTCTAATCCCACTCTCCCCCTCACTCTCCACACCCTTTAATATCCCACCCAGACTAATCCCACTCTCTCCCTCACTCCACACACCCTTTACTATCTCACCCAGTCTAATCCCACTCTCCCCGCACCCTTTAATATCCCACCCAGTCCAATCCCCACTCTCCCCCTCACTCCCCGAACCCTTTAATATCCCACCCAGTCTAATCCCACTCTCCCCCTCACCCCCCATACCATTTAATATCCCACCCAGTCTAATCCCACTCTCCCCCTCACTCCCCACACCCTTTAATATCCCACCCAGTCTAATCCCACTCTCCCCCTCACTCCCCACACGCTTTAATATCCCACCCAGTCTAATCCCACCTTCCCCCTCACTCCCCACACACTTTAATATCCCACCCAGTCTAATCCCACTCTCACCTCACTCCCCACACCCTTTAATATCCCACCCAGTCTAATCCCACTCTCCCCCTCACTCCCCGTACCCTTTAATATCCCACCCAGTCTAATCCCACTCTCCTGCTCACTGCCCGTACCATTTAATATCCCACCCAGTCTAATCCCACTCTCCCTCTCACTCCCCACACCCTTTAATATCCCACCCAGTCTAATCCCACTCACCCCCTCACTCCCCACACCATTTAATATCCCACCCAGTCTAATCCCACTCTCCCCCTCATTAATATCCCACCCAGTCTAATCCCACTCTCCCCCCTCACTCCCCACACCCTTTAATATCCCACCCAGTCTAATCCCACTCTCCCCCCTCACTCCCCACACCCTTTAATATCCTACCCAGTCTACTCCCACTCACCCCTCACTCCCCACATCCTTTAATATCCCACCCAGTCTAATCCCACTTTCCCCCTTACTCCCCGTACCCTTTAATATCCCACCCAGTCTAATCCCACTCTCCCCCTCACTCCCCGTACCCTTTAATATCACACCCAGTCTAATCCCACTCTCCCCCTCACTCCCCGTACCCTTCAATATACCGCCCAGTCTAATCCCACTCTCCCCCTCAATCCCCGTAACCTTTAATATTCCAACCGGTCTAATCCCACTCTCCCCCCTCGCTCTCCGCACCCTTTAATATCACACCCAGTCTAATCCCACCTTCCCCTCACTCCCCGCACCCTTTCATATCCCACCCAGTCTAATCCCACTCTCCGCCTCACTCCCCGTACCCTTTAATATCCCACCCAGTCTAATCCCACTCTCCCCCCACACCCTTTAATATCCCACCCAGTCTAATCCCACTCTCCCCCTCACTCCCCACACCCTTTAATATCCCACCCAGTCTAATCCCACTCTCCCCCTCACTCCCCACACCCTTTAATATCCCACCCAGTCTAATCCCACTCTCCCCCTCTCTCCGCAGACCCTTTAATATCCCACCCAGTCTAATCCCACTCTCCCCCTCACTCCCCGTACCCTTCAATATACCGCCCAGTCTAATCCCACTCTCCCCCTCAATCCCCGTAACCTTTAATATTCCAACCGGTCTAATCCCACTCTCCCCCCTCGCTCTCCGCACCCTTTAATATCACACCCAGTCTAATCCCACCTTCCCCTCACTCCCCGCACCCTTTCATATCCCACCCAGTCTAATCCCACTCTCCGCCTCACTCCCCGTACCCTTTAATATCCCACCCAGTCTAATCCCACTCTCCCCCCACACCCTTTAATATCCCACCCAGTCTAATCCCACTCTCCCCCTCACTCCCCACACCCTTTAATATCCCACCCAGTCTAATCCCACTCTCCCCCTCACTCCCCACACCCTTTAATATCCCACCCAGTCTAATCCCACTCTCCCCCTCTCTCCGCAGACCCTTTAATATCCCACCCAGTCTAATCCCACTCTCCCCCTCACTCCCCACCCTTTAATATCCCACCCAGTCTAATCCCACTCTCTCCCTCACTCCACACACCCTTTACTATCTCACCCAGTCTAATCCCACTCTCCCCGCACCCTTTAATATCCCACCCAGTCCAATCCCACTCTCCCCCTCACTCCCCACACCCTTTAATATCCCACCCAGTCTAATCCCACTCTCCCCCTCACTCCCCACACCATTTAATATCCCACCCAGTCTAATCCCACTCTTCCCCTCACTCCCCGCACCCTTTAATATCCCACCCAGTCTAATCCCACTCTCCCCCATCACTCCCCACACCCTTTAATATCCTACCCAGTCTAATCCCACTCACCCCTCACACCCCACATCCTTTAATATCCCACCCAGTCTAATCCCACTCTCCCCCTCACTCCCCGCACCCTTTAATATCCCACCCAGTCTAATCCCACTCTCCCCCCTCACTCCCCACACCCTTTAATATCCTACCCAGTCTAATCCCACTCACCCCTCACACCCCACATCCTTTAATATCCCACCCAGTCTAATCCCACTTTTCCCCTCAGTCCCCACACCCTTTAATATCCCACCCAGTCTAATCCCACTCTCCCACTCACTCCCCACATCCTTTAATATCCCACCCAGTCTAATCCCACTCTCCCCTCACTCCCCACATCCTTTAATATCCCACCCAGTCTAATCCCACTTTCCCCCTCACTCCCCGTACCCTTTAATATCCCTCCCAATCTAATCCCACTCTCCCCCTCACTCCACACACCCTTTAATATCCCACCCAGTATAATCCCACTCTCCCCCTCACTCCCCGTACCCTTTAATATCCCACCCAGTCTAATCCCACTCTCCCCCTCACTCCCTGCACGATTTAATATCCCACCCAGTCTAATCCCACTCTCCCCCTCACTCCACACACCCTTTAATATCCCACCCAGTCTAATCCCACTCTCCCCCTCACTCCCCGTACCCTTTAATATCCCACCCAGTCTAATCCCACTCTCCCCCTCACTCCCTGCACTATTTAATATCCCACCCAGTCTAATCCCACTCTCCCCCTCACTCCCCGTACCCGTTAATATCCCACCCAGTCCAATCCCACTCTCCCCCTCACTCCCCGTAACATTTAATATCCCACCCAGTCTAATCCCACTCTCCCCCTCACTCCCCACACCCTTTAATATCCCACCCAGTCTAATCCCACTCTCCCCCTCAGTCCCCACACCCTTAATTATCCCACCCAGTCTAATCCCACGCTCCCGCTCACTCCCCGTACCCTTCAATATCCCACCCAGTCTAATCCCACTCTCCCCCTCAGTCCCCACACCCTTAATTATCCCACCCAGTCTAATCCCACGCTCCCGCTCACTCCCCGTACCCTTTAATATCCCACCCAGTCTAATCCCACTCTCCCCCTCACTCCCCGTAACCTTTAATATCCCACCCAGTCTAATCCCACTCTCCCCCTCACTCCCCGTAACCTTTAATATCCCACCCAGTCTACTCCCACTCTCCCCCTCACTCCCCACACACTTTAATATCCCACCCAGTCTAATCCCACTCTCTCCCTCACTCCACACACCCTTTACTATCTCACCCAGTCTAATCCCACTCTCCCCGCACCCTTTAATATCCCACCCAGTCCAATCCCACTCTCCCCCTCATTCCCCGTACCCTTTAATATCCCACCCAGTCTAATCCCACTCTCCCCCTCACCCCCCGTACCATTTAATATCCCACCCAGTCTAATCCCACTCTCCCCCTCACTCCCCACACGCTTTAATATCCCACCCAGTCTAATCCCACCTTCCCCCTCACTCCCCACACCCTTTAATATCCCACCCAGTCTAATGCCACTCTCCCCCTCACTCCCCACACCCTTTAATATCCCACCCAGTCTAATCGCACTCACCCCCTCACTCCCCGCACCCTTTAATATCCCACCCAGTCTAATCCCACTCTCCCCCCTCACTCCCCACACCCTTTAATATCCCACCCAGTCTAATCCCACTCTCCCCCTCACTCCCCACCCTTTAATATCCCACCCAGTCGAATCCCACTCTCCCGCTCACTCCCCATACCCTTTAATATCCCACCCAGTCGAATCCCACTCTCCCGCTCTCTCCGCAGACCCTTTAATATCCCACCCAATCTAATCCCACTCTCACCCTCACTCCCCGCACCCTTTAATATCCCACCCAGTCTAATCCCACTCTCCCCCGCTCTCCGCACCATTTAATATCCCACCCAGTCTAATCCCACTCTCCCCCTCACTCCCCGCACCCTTTAATATCCCACCCAGTCTAATCCCACTCTCCCCCTCACTCCCCGTACCCATTAATATCCCACCCAGTCTAATCCCACTCCCCCCCTCACTCCCCACACCCTTTAATATCCCACCCAGTCTAATCCCACTCTCACCCTCACTACCCGCACCCTTTAATATCCCACCCAGTCTAATCCCATACTCCCCCTCACTCCCCATACCCTTTAATATCCCATCCAGTCTAATCTCACTCTCGCCCTCACTCCCCACACCCTTTAATATCCCACCCAGTCTAATCCCACTCTCCCCCTCACTCACCGTACCCTTTAATATCCCACCCAGTCTAGTCCCACTCTCCCGCTCACTCCCCACACCCTTTAATATCACACCCAGTCTAATCCCACTCTCCCCCACTCCCCGGACCCTTTAATATCCCACCCAGTCTAATCCCACTCTCCCCCTCACTCCCCGTACCCTTTAATATCCCACCCAGTCTAATCCCACTCTCCCCCTCACTCCCCACACCCTTTAATGTCCCACCCAGTCTAATCCCACTCTTCCCCTCACTCCCCACATCCTTTAATATCCCACCCAGTCTCAGCCCACACTCCCCCTCACTCCCCGTACCCTTTAATATCCCACCCAGGCTAATCCTACCCTCCCCCTCACTCCCCACACCCTTTAATATCCCACCCATCTAATCCCACTCTCCCCCTCACTCCCCACACCCTCAAATATCCCACCAGTATAATCCCACTCTCCCCCTCACTCCCCGTACCCTTTAATATCCCACCCAGTCTAATCCCACTCTCCCCCTTACTCCCCGCACTATTTAATATCCCACCCAGTCTAATCCCACTCGCCCCCTTACTCCCCGCACTATTTAATATCCCACCCAGTCAAATCCCACTCTCCCCCTCACTCCCCGTACCCTTTAATATCCCACCCAGTCTAATCCCACTCTCCCCCTCACTCCCCGTACCCGTTAATATCCCACCCAGTCCAATCCCACTCTCCCCCTTCATCGCCGTAACATTTAATATCCCACCCAGTCTAATCCCACTATCCCCCTCACTCCCCGTAACATTTAATATCCCACCCAGTCTAATCCCACAATCCCCCTCACTCCCCACATCCTTTAATATCCCACCCAGTCTAATCCCACTCGCCCCCTCACTCCCCGTACCCTTTACTATCCCACCCAGTCTAATCCCACTCTCCCCCTCACTCCCCGTACCCTTTAATATTCCACCCAGTCTAATCCCACTCTCCCCTTCACTCCCCGTACCCTTTAATATCCCACCCAGTCTAATCCCACTCTCCGCCTCACTCCCTGCACCCTTTAATATCCCACCCAGTCTAATCCCACTCTCCCCCTCACTCCCCGTACCCTTTAATATCGCACCCAGTGCAATCCCACTCTCCCACTCACTCCCCGCACTATTTAATATCCCACCTGGTCTAATCCCACTCTCCCCCTCACTCCCGGCACCCTTTAATATCACACCCAGTCTAATCCCACTCCCCGCACCCTTTAATGTCCCACCCAGTCTAATCCCACTCTTCCCCTCACTCCGCAAACCCTTTAGTATCCCACCCAGTCTAATCCCACTCTCCCCCTCATTCCCCGTACCCTTTACTATGCCATCCAGTCTAATCCCACTCTCCCCCTCACTCCCCGCACACTTTAGAATCCCACCCAGTCTAATCACACTCTCCCCCTCACTCCCCGTACCCTTTAATATCCCACCCAGTCTAATCCCACTCTCCCCCTCACTCCCCGTACCCTTTAATATCGCACCCAGTGCAATCCCACTCTCCCGCTCACTCCCCATACCCTTTAATATCGCACCGTCTAATCCCACTCTCCCCCTCTCTCCCCACACCCTTTAATATCCCACCCAGTCTAATCCCACTCCCCGCACCCTTTAATGTCCCACCCAGTCTAATCCCACTCTTCCCCTCACTCCGCAAACCCTTTAGTATCCCACCCAGTCTAATCCCACTCTCCCCCTCACTCCCCGTACCCTTTAATATGCCATCCAGTCTAATCCCACTCTCCCCCTCACTCCCCGCACACTTTAGTATCCCACCCAGTCTAATCCCACTCTCCCCCCACACCCTTTAATATCCCACCCAGTCTAATCCCACTCTCCCCCTCACTCCCCACACCCTTTAATATCCCACCCAGTCTAATCCCACTCTCCCCCTCTCTCCGCAGACCCTTTAATATCCCACCCAGTCTAATCCCACTCTCCCCCTCACTCCCCACCCTTTAATATCCCACCCAGTCTAATCCCACTCTCCCGCTCTCTCCGCAGGCCCTTTAATATCCCACCCAATCTAATCCCACTCTCCCGCTCACTCCCCATACCCTTTAATATCCCACCCAGTCTAATCCCACTCTCCCCCTCACTCCCCACACCCTTTAATATCCCACCCAGTCTAATCCCACACTCCCCCTCACTCCCCGCACCCTTTAATATCCCACCCAGTCTAATCCCACTCTCCCCCTCACTCTCCACACCCTTTAATATCCCACCCAGTCTAATCCCACTCTCCCCCTCTCTCCGCATACCCTTTAATATCCCACCAGTCTAATCCCACTCTCCCGCTCACTCCCCATACCCTTTAATATCGCACCCAGTCTAATCCCACTCTCCCCCTCTCTCCCCACACCCTTTAATATCCCACCCAGTCTAATCCCACTCTCCCCCTCAGTCCCCACACCCTTTAATATCCCACCCAGTCTAATCCCACTCTCCCGCTCACTCCCCGCACCTTTTAATATCCCACCCAGTCTAATCCCACTCTCCCCCTCACTCCCCGCACCCTTTAATATCCCACCCAGTCTAATCCCACTCTCCCGCTCACTCCCCGCACCCTTTAATATCCCACCCAGTCTAATCCCACTCTCCCCCTCACTCCCCGCACCCTTTAATATCCCACCCAGTCTAATCCCACTCTCCCCCTCACTCCCCGCTCCCTTTAATATCCCACCCAGTCTAATCCCACTCTCCCCCTCACTCCCCACACCCTTTAATATCCCACCCAGTCTAATCCCACTCTCCCGCTCACTCCCCACACCATTTAATATCCCACCCAGTCTAATCCCACTCTCCCGGTCACTCCCCACACCCTTTAATATCCCACCCAGTCAAATCCCACTCTCTTGCTCACTCCCCATAACCTTTAATATCCCACCCAGTCAAATCCCACTCTCCCCCTCACTCCCCGTACCCTTTAATATCCCACCCAGTCTAATCCCACTCTCCCCCTCACTCCGCAAACCCTTTAATATCCAACCCAGTCTAATCCCACTCTCCCCCATCACTCCCCGTACCCTTTAATATCCCACCCAGTCTAATCCCACTCTCCCCCTCACTCCCCATACCCTTTAATTTCCCACCCAGTCTAATCCCACTCTCCCCGTCAATCCCCGCACTATTTAATATCCCACCCGATCTAATCCCACTCTCCCCCTCACTCCCCGCACCTTTTCATATCCCACCCAGTCTAATCCCGCTCTCCGCCACACTCCCCACACCCTTTAATATCCCACCCAGTCTACTCCCACTCTCCCCCTCACTCCCCACACCCTTTAATATCCCACCCAGTCTAATCCCACTCTCCCGCTCACATCCCCATACCCTTTAATATCCCACCCAGGCTAATCCCACTCTCCCCCTCACTCCCCACCCTTTAATATCCCACCCAGTCTAATCCCACTCTCCCACTCTCTCCGCATACCCTTTAATATCCCACCCAGTCTAATCCCACTCTCCCCCTCTCTCCCCACACCCTTTAATATCCCACCCAGTCTAATCCCACTCTCCCCCTCACTCCCCACACCCTTTAATATCCCACCCAGTCTAATCCCACTCTCCCTCTCTCTCCGCACACCCTTTAATATCCCACCCAGTCGAATCCCACTCTCCCCCTCACTCCCCGCACCCTTTAATATCCCACCCAGTCTAATCCCACTCTCCCGCTCACTCCCCGCACCTTTTAATATCCCACCCAGTCTAATCCCACTCTCCCCCTCACTCCCCGCACCCTTTAACATCCCACGCAGTCTAATCCCACTCTCCCGCTCACTCCCCGCACCCTTTAATATCCCACCCA
Organism: Somniosus microcephalus; assembly: GCF_052327205.1. NCBI lineage: Eukaryota > Metazoa > Chordata > Chondrichthyes > Squaliformes > Somniosidae > Somniosus > Somniosus microcephalus. The sequence goes on along the minus strand of NC_140995.1, from coordinate 252,711,751 downwards.
GTCTAATCCCACACTCCCCCTCACTCCTCGCACCCTTTAATAGCCCACCCAGTCTAATCCCACTCTCCCGGTCACTCCCCACACCCTTTAATATCCCACCCAGTCTAATCCCACTTTCCCGCTCACTCCCCATAACCTTTAATATCACACCCAGTCCAATCCCACTCTCCCCGTCACTCCCCGTACCCTTTAATATCCCACCCAGTCTAATCCCACACTCCCCCTCACTCCTCGCACCCTTTAATATCCCACCCAGTCTAATCCCACTCTCCCCCTCACTCCCCGTACCATTTAATATCCCACCCAGTCTAATCCCACTCTCCCCCTCACTCCCCACACCCTTTAATATCCCACCCAGTCTTATCCCACTCTCCCCCTCACTCCCCGCACCCTTTAATATCCCACCCAGTCTAATCCCACTCACTCCCCACACCCTGTAATATCCCACCCAGTCTAATCCCACTCTCCCCCTCACTCCCCACACCCTTTAATATCCCACCCAGTCTAATCCCACTCTCCCCCTCACTCCCCACACCCTTTAATATCCCACCCAGTCTAATCCCACTCTCCCCCTCACTCCCCACACCATTTAATATCCCACCCAGTCTAATCCCACTCTTCCGCTCACTCCCCGCACCCTTTAATATCCCACCCAGTCTAATCCCACTCTCCCCCCTCACTCCCCACACCCTTTAATATCCTACCCAGTCTAATCCCACTCACCCGTCACACCCCACATCCTTTAATATCCCACCCAGTCTAATCCCACTTTCCCCCTCAGTCCCCACACCCTTTAATATCCCACCCAGTCTAATCCCACTCTCCCACTCACTCCCCACATCCTTTAATATCCCACCCAGTCTAATCCCACTCTCCCCTCACTCCCCACATCCTTTAATATCCCACCCAGTCTAATCCCACTTTCCCCCTCACTCCCCGTACCCTTTAATATCCCTCCCAATCTAATCCCACTCTCCCCCTCACTCCACACACCCTTTAATATCCCACCCAGTATAATCCCACTCTCCCCCTCACTCCCCGTACCCTTTAATATCCCACCCAGTCTAATCCCACTCTCCCCCTCACTCCCTGCACTATTTAATATCCCACCCAGTCTAATCCCACCCTCCCCCTCACTCCCCGTACCCTTTAATATCCCACCCAGTCTAATCCCACTCTCCCCCTCCCTCCCCGTACCCGTTAATATCCCACCCAGTCCAATCCCACTCTCCCCCTCACTCCCCGTAACATTTAATATCCCACCCAGTCTAATCCCACTCTCCCCCTCACTCCCCACACCCTTTAATATCCCACCCAGTCTAATCCCACTCTCCCCCTCAGTCCCCACACCCTTAATTATCCCACCCAGTCTAATCCCACGCTCCCGCTCACTCCCCGTACCCTTCAATATCCCACCCAGTCTAATCCCACTCTCCCCCTCACTCCCCACACCCTTTAATTTCCCACCCAGTCTAATCCCACTCTCCCCCTCACTCCCCGCACCATTTAATATCCCACCCATTCTAATCCCACTCGCCCCCTCACTCCCCGTAACCTTTAATATCCCACCCAGTCTAATCCCACTCTCCCCCTCACTCCCCGTACCCTTTAATATCACACTGAGTCTACTCCCACTCTCCCCCTCACTCCCCGCACCATTTAATATCCCACCCATTCTAATCCCACTCGCCCCCTCACTCCCCGTACCCTTTAATATCCCACCCAGTCTAATCCCACTCGCCCCCTCACTCCCCGTACCCTTTACTATCCCACCCAGTCTAATCCCACTCTCCCACTCACTCCCCGTACCCTTTAATATTCCACCCAGTCTAATCCCACTCTCCCCCTCACCCCCCGTACCCTTTAATATCCCACCCAGTCTAATCCCACTCTCCGCCTCACTCCCTGCACCCTTTAATATCCCACCCAGTCTAATCCCACTCTCCCCCTCACTCCCCGTACCCTTTAATATCGCACCCAGTGCAATCCCACTCTCCCACTCACTCCCCGCACTATTTAATATCCCACCTGGTCTAATCCCACTCTCCCACTCACTCCCCGCACTATTTAATATCCCACCCAGTCTACTCCCACTCTCCCCCTCTCTCCGCAGACCCTTTAATATCCCACCCAGTCTAATCCCACTCTCCCCCTCACTCCCCACCCTTTAATATCCCACCCAGTCTAATCCCACTCTCCCGCTCTCTCCGCAGGCCCTTTAATATCCCACCCAATCTAATCCCACTCTCCCGCTCACTCCCCATACCCTTTAATATCCCACCCAGTCTAATCCCACTCTCCCCCTCACTCCCACACCTTTAATATCCCACCCAGTCTAATCCCACTCTCCCCCTCACTCCCCGCACCCTTTAATATCCCACCCAGTCTAATCCCACTCTCCCCCTCACTCTCCACACCCTTTAATATCCCACCCAGTCTAATCCCACTCTCCCCCTCTCTCCGCATACCCTTTAATATCCCACCAGTCTAATAGCACTCTCCCGCTCACTCCCCATACCCTTTAATATCGCACCCAGTCTAATCCCACTCTCCCCCTCTCTCCCCACACCCTTTAATATCCCACCCAGTCTAATCCCACTCTCCCCCTCAGTCCCCACACCCTTTAATATCCCACCCAGTCTAATCCCACTCTCCCACTCACTCCCCGCACCTTTTAATATCCCACCCAGTCTAATCCCACTCTCCCCCTCACTCCCCGCACCCTTTAATATCCCACCCAGTCTAATCCCACTCTCCCGCTCACTCCCCGCACCCTTTAATATCCCACCCAGTCTAATCCCACTCTCCCCCTCACTCCCCGCACCCTTTAATATCCCACCCAGTCTAATCCCACTCTCCCCCTCACTCCCCGCTCCCTTTAATATCCCACCCAGTCTAATCCCACTCTCCCCCTCACTCCCCACACCCTTTAATATCCCACCCAGTCTAATCCCACTCTCCCGCTCACTCCCCACACCATTTAATATCCCACCCAGTCTAATCCCACTCTCCCGGTCACTCCCCACACCCTTTAATATCCCACCCAGTCAAATCCCACTCTCTTGCTCACTCCCCATAACCTTTAATATCCCACCCAGTCAAATCCCACTCTCCCCCTCACTCCCCGTACCCTTTAATATCCCACCCAGTCTAATCCCACTCTCCCCCTCACTCCGCAAACCCTTTAATATCCAACCCAGTCTAATCCCACTCTCCCCCATCACTCCCCGTACCCTTTAATATCCCACCCAGTCTAATCCCACTCTCCCCCTCACTCCCCATACCCTTTAATTTCCCACCCAGTCTAATCCCACTCTCCCCGTCAATCCCCGCACTATTTAATATCCCACCCGATCTAATCCCACTCTCCCCCTCACTCCCCGCACCTTTTCATATCCCACCCAGTCTAATCCCGCTCTCCGCCACACTCCCCACACCCTTTAATATCCCACCCAGTCTACTCCCACTCTCCCCCTCACTCCCCACACCCTTTAATATCCCACCCAGTCTAATCCCACTCTCCCGCTCACTCCCCATACCCTTTAATATCCCACCCAGGCTAATCCCACTCTCCCCCTCACTCCCCACCCTTTAATATCCCACCCAGTCTAATCCCACTCTCCCACTCTCTCCGCATACCCTTTAATATCCCACCCAGTCTAATCCCACTCTCCCCCTCTCTCCCCACACCCTTTAATATCCCACCCAGTCTAATCCCACTCTCCCCCTCACTCCCCACACCCTTTAATATCCCACCCAGTCTAATCCCACTCTCCCTCTCTCTCCGCACACCCTTTAATATCCCACCCAGTCTAATCCCACTCTCCCCCTCACTCCCCACACCCTTTAATATCCCACCCAGTCGAATCCCACTCTCCCCCTCACTCCCCGCACCCTTTAATATCCCACCCAGTCTAATCCCACTCTCCCGCTCACTCCCCGCACCTTTTAATATCCCACCCAGTCTAATCCCACTCTCCCCCTCACTCCCCGCACCCTTTAACATCCCACGCAGTCTAATCCCACTCTCCCGCTCACTCCCCGCACCCTTTAATATCCCACCCAGTCTAATCCCACACTCCCCCTCACTCCTCGCACCCTTTAATAGCCCACCCAGTCTAATCCCACTCTCCCGGTCACTCCCCACACCCTTTAATATCCCACCCAGTCTAATCCCACTTTCCCGCTCACTCCCCATAACCTTTAATATCACACCCAGTCCAATCCCACTCTCCCCCTCACTCCCCGTACCCTTTAATATCCCACCCAGTCTAATCCCACTCTCCCCCTCACTCCCCGTACCATTTAATATCCCACCCAGTCTAATCCCACTCTCCCCCTCACTCCCCACACCCTTTAATATCCCACCCAGTCTTATCCCACTCTCCCCCTCACTCCCCGCACCCTTTAATATCCCACCCAGTCTAATCCCACTCACTCCCCACACCCTGTAATATCCCACCCAGTCTAATCCCACTCTCCCCCTCACTCCCCACACCCTTTAATATCCCACCCAGTCTAATCCCACTCTCCCCCTCACTCCCCACACCCTTTAATATCCCACCCAGTCTAATCCCACTCTCCCCCTCACTCCCCCACACCCTTTAATATCCCACCCAGTCTAATCCCACTCTCCCCCTCACTCCCCACACCATTTAATATCCCACCCAGTCTAATCATATCCCACCCAGTCTAATCCACTCTCCCCCCTCACTCCCCGCACCCTTTAATATCCACCCAGTCTAATCCCACTCTCCCCCCTCACTCCCCACACCCTTTAATATCCTACCCAGTCTAATCCCACTCACCCGTCACACCCCACATCCTTTAATATCCCACCCAGTCTAATCCCACTTTCCCCTCAGTCCCCACACCCTTTAATATCCCACCCAGTCTAATCCCACTCTCCCACTCACTCCCCACATCCTTTAATATCCCACCCAGTCTAATCCCACTCTCCCCTCACTCCCCACATCCTTTAATATCCCACCCAGTCTAATCCCACTCTCCCCGTCAATCCCGCACTATTTAATATCCCACCCGATCTAATCCCACTCTCCCCCTCACTCCCGCACCTTTTCATATCCCACCCAGTCTAATCCCGCTCTCCGCCACACTCCCACACCCTTTAATATCCCACCCAGTCTACTCCCACTCTCCCCTCACTCCCACACCCTTTAATATCCCACCCAGTCTAATCCCACTCTCCCGCTCACTCCCCATACCCTTTAATATCCACCCAGGCTAATCCCACTCTCCCCTCACTCCCCACCCTTTAATATCCCACCCAGTCTAATCCACTCTCCCACTCTCTCCGCATACCCTTTAATATCCCACCCAGTCTAATCCCACTCTCCCCCTCTCTCCCCACACCCTTTAATATCCCACCCAGTCTAATCCCACTCTCCCCTCACTCCCCACACCCTTTAATATCCCACCCAGTCTAATCCCACTCTCCCTCTCTCTCCGCACACCCTTTAATATCCCACCCAGTCTAATCCCACTCTCCCCTCACTCCCCACACCCTTTAATATCCCACCCAGTCGAATCCCACTCTCCCCCTCACTCCCCGCACCCTTTAATATCCCACCCAGTCTAATCCCACTCTCCCGCTCACTCCCCGCACCTTTTAATATCCCACCCAGTCTAATCCCACTCTCCCCTCACTCCCGCACCCTTTAACATCCCACGCAGTCTAATCCCACTCTCCCGCTCACTCCCCGCACCCTTTAATATCCCACCCAGTCTAATCCCACACTCCCCCTCACTCCTCGCACCCTTTAATAGCCCACCCAGTCTAATCCCACTCTCCCGGTCACTCCCCACACCCTTTAATATCCCACCCAGTCTAATCCCACTTTCCCGCTCACTCCCCATAACCTTTAATATCACACCCAGTCCAATCCCACTCTCCCCCTCACTCCCCGTACCCTTTAATATCCCACCCAGTCTAATCCCACTCTCCCCCTCACTCCCCGTACCATTTAATATCCCACCCAGTCTAATCCCACTCTCCCCCTCACTCCCCACACCCTTTAATATCCCACCCAGTCTTATCCCACTCTCCCCCTCACTCCCCGCACCCTTTAATATCCCACCCAGTCTAATCCCACTCACTCCCCACACCCTGTAATATCCCACCCAGTCTAATCCCACTCTCCCCCTCACTCCCCACACCCTTTAATATCCCACCCAGTCTAATCCCACTCTCCCCCTCACTCCCCACACCCTTTAATATCCCACCCAGTCTAATCCCACTCTCCCCCTCACTCCCCACACCCTTTAATATCCCACCCAGTCTAATCCCACTCTCCCCCTCACTCCCCACACCATTTAATATCCCACCCAGTCTAATCCCACTCTCCCCCCTCACTCCCCGCACCCTTTAATATCCCACCCAGTCTAATCCCACTCTCCCCCCTCACTCCCCACACCCTTTAATATCCTACCCAGTCTAATCCCACTCACCCGTCACACCCCACATCCTTTAATATCCCACCCAGTCTAATCCCACTTTCCCCCTCAGTCCCCACACCCTTTAATATCCCACCCAGTCTAATCCCACTCTCCCACTCACTCCCCACATCCTTTAATATCCCACCCAGTCTAATCCCACTCTCCCCTCACTCCCCACATCCTTTAATATCCCACCCAGTCTAATCCCACTTTCCCCCTCACTCCCCGTACCCTTTAATATCCCTCCCAATCTAATCCCACTCTCCCCCTCACTCCACACACCCTTTAATATCCCACCCAGTCTAATCCCACTTTCCCCCTCACTCCCTGTACCCTTTAATATCCCACCCAGTCTAATCCCACTCTCCCCCTCACTCCCTGCACTATTTAATATCCCACCCAGTCTAATCCCACTCTCCCCCTTACTCCCTGCACTATTTAATATCCCACCCAGTCTAATCCCACCCTCCCCCTCACTCCCCGTACCCTTTAATATCCCACCCAGTCTAATCCCACTCTCCCCCTCCCTCCCCGTACCCGTTAATATCCCACCCAGTCCAATCCCACTCTCCCCCTCACTCCCCGTAACATTTAATATCGCACCCAGTCTAATCCCACTATCCCCCCTCACTCCCCACACCCTTTAATATCCCACCCAGTCCAATCCCACTCTCCCCCTCACTCCCCGTAACATTTAATATCCCACCCAGTCTAATCCCACTATCCCCCTCACTCCCCACACCCTTTAATATCCCACCCAGTCTAATCCCACTCTCCCCCTCACTCCCCACACCCTTAATTATCCCACCCAGTCTAATCCCACGCTCCCGCTCACTCCCCGTACCCTTCAATATCCCACCCAGTCTAATCCCACTCTCCCCCTCACTCCCCACACCCTTTAATTTCCCACCCAGTCTAATCCCACTCTCCCCCTCACTCCCCGCACCATTTAATATCCCACCCATTCTAATCCCACTCTCCCCCTCACTCCCCGTAACCTTTAATATCCCACCCAGTCTAATCCCACTCTCCCCCTCACTCCCCGCACCATTTAATATCCCACCCAGTCTAATCCCACTCGCCCCCTCACTCCCCGTACCATTTACTATCCCACCCAGTCTAATCCCACTCTCCCACTCACTCCCCGTACCCTTTAATATTCCACCCAGTCTAATCCCACTCTCCCCCTCACCCCCCGTACCCTTTAATATCCCACCCAGTCTAATCCCACTCTCCGCCTCACTCCCTGCACCCTTTAATATCCCACCCAGTCTAATCCCACTCTCCCCCTCACTCCCCGTACCCTTTAATATCGCACCCAGTGCAATCCCACTCTCCCACTCACTCCCCGCACTATTTAATATCCCACCTGGTCTAATCCCACTCTCCCCCTCACTCCCGGCACCCTTTAATATCCCACCCAGTCTAATCCCACTCTCCCCCTCACTCCCCGCACCCTTTAATGTCCCACCCAGTCTAATCCCACTCTTCCCCTCACTCCGCAAACCCTTTAGTATCCCACCCAGTCTAATCCCACTCTCCCCCTCACTCCCCGTACCCTTTAATATGCCATCCAGTCTAATCCCACTCTCCCCCTCACACCCCGCACACTTTAGTATCCCACCCAGTCTAATCCCACTCTCCCCCTCACTCCCCGTACCCTTTAATATGCCACCCAGTCTAATCACACTCTCCCCCTCACTCCACGCACCCTTTAGTATCCCACCCAGTCTAATCCCACTCTCCCCCTCACTCCCCGCACCCTTTAATATCCCACCCAGTCTAATCCCACTCTCCCCCTCACTCCCCGCACCCTTTAATATCCCACCCAGTCTAATCCCACTCTCCCCCTCACTCCCCGCACCCTTTAATATCCCACCCAGTCTAATCCCACTCTCCCCCTTACTCCCCGTTCCCTTTAATATCCCACCCAGTCTAATCCCACTCTCCCCCTCACTCCCCGTACCCTTTAATATCACACCCAGTCTAATCCCACTCTCCCCCTCACTCCCCGTACCCTTCAATATACCGCCCAGTCTAATCCCACTCTCCCACTCACTCCCCGTACCCTTTAATATCCCACCCAGTCTAATCCCACTCTCCCCCTCACTCCCCGTACCCGTTAATATCCCACCCAGTCCAATCCCACTCTCCCCCTCAATCCCCGTAACCTTTAATATTCCAACCGGTCTAATCCCACTCTCCCCCCTCGCTCTCCGCACCCTTTAACATCACACCCAGTCTAATCCCACCTTCCCCTCACTCCCCAAACCCTTTAATATTCTACCCAGTCTAATCCCACTCTCCCCATCACTCCCCGTACCCTTTAATATCCCACCCAGTCTAATCCCACTCTCCCCCTCACTCCCTGCACTATTTAATATCCCACCCGATTTAATCCCACTCTCCCCCTCACTCCCCGCACCCATTAATATCCCACCCAGTCTAATCCCACTCTCCCCCCACACCCTTTAATATCCCACCCAGACTAATCCCACTCTCCCCCTCACTCCCCACACCCTTTAATATCCCACCCAGTCTAATCCCACTCTCCCGGTCACTCCCCACACCCTTTAATATCCCACCCAGTCAAATCCCACTCTCTTGCTCACTCCCCATAACCTTTAATATCCCACCCAGTCTAATCCCACTCTCCCCCCTCACTCCCCGTACCCTTTAATATCCCACCCAGTCTAATCCCACTCTCCCCCTCACTCCGCAAACACTTTAATATCCCATCACTCCCCGTACCCTTTAATATCCCACCCAGTCTAATCCCACTCTCCCCCTCGCTCCCCATACCCTTCAATTTCCCACCCAGTCTAATCCCACTCTCCCCGTCAATCCCCGCACTATTTAATATCCCACCCGATCTAATCCCACTCTCCCCCTCACTCCCCGCACCTTTTCATATCCCACCCAGTCTAATCCCGCTCTCCGCCTCACTCCCCACACCCTTTAATATCCCACCCAGTCTACTCCCACTCTCTCCCTCACTCCCCACACCCTTTAATATCCCACCCAGTCTAACCCCACTCTCCCGCTCACTCCCCATACCCTTTAATATCCCACCCAGGCTAATCCCACTCTCCGCCTCACTCCCCACCCTTTCATATCCCACCCAGTCTAATCCCACTCTCCCACTCTCTCCGCATACCCTTTAATATCCCACCCAGTCTAATCCCACTCTCCCCCTCTCTCCCCACACCCTTTAATATCCCACCCAGTCTAATCCCACTCTCCCCCTCACTCCCCACACCCTTTAATATCCCACCCAGTCGAATCCCACTCTCCCCCTCACTCCCCACACCCTTTAATATCCCACCCAGTCTAATCCCACTCTCCCGCTCACTCCCCGCACCTTTTAATATCGCACCCAGTCCAATCCCACTCTCCCCCTCACTCCCCGTACCATTTAATATCCCACCCAGTCTAATCCCACTCCCCCCCTCACTCCCCACACCCTTTAATATCCCACCCAGTCTTATCCCACTCTCCCCCTCACGCCCCACACCCTTTAATATCCCACCCAGTCTAAACCCACTCTCCCCCTCACTCCCCGTACCATTTAATATCCCACCCAGTCTAATCCCACTCCCCCCCTCACTCCCCACACCCTTTAATATCCCACCCAGTCTTATCCCACTCTCCCCCTCACTCCCCACACCCTTTAATATCCCACCCAGTCTAATCCCACTCTCCCCCTCGCTCCCCATACCCTTCAATTTCCCACCCAGTCTAATCCCACTCTCCCCGTCAATCCCCGCACTATTTAATATCCCACCCGATCTAATCCCACTCTCCCCCTCACTCCCCGCACCTTTTCATATCCCACCCAGTCTAATCCCGCTCTCCGCCTCACTCCCCACACCCTTTAATATCCCACCCAGTCTACTCCACTCTCTCCCTCACTCCCCACACCCTTTAATATCCCACCCAGTCTAACCCCACTCTCCCGCTCACTCCCCATACCCTTTAATATTCCACCCAGGCTAATCCCACTCTCCGCCTCACTCCCCACCCTTTCATATCCCACCCAGTCTAATCCCACTCTCCCACTCTCTCCGCATACCCTTTAATATCCCACCCAGTCTAATCCCACTCTCCCCCTCTCTCCCCACACCCTTTAATATCCCACCCAGTCTAATCCCACTCTCCCCCTCACTCCCCACACCCTTTAATATCCCACCCAGTCGAATCCCACTCTCCCCCTCACTCCCCACACCCTTTAATATCCCACCCAGTCTAATCCCACTCTCCCGCTCACTCCCCGCACCTTTTAATATCGCACCCAGTCCAATCCCACTCTCCCCCTCACTCCCCGTACCATTTAATATCCCACCCAGTCTAATCCCACTCCCCCCCTCACTCCCCACACCCTTTAATATCCCACCCAGTCTTATCCCACTCTCCCCCTCACTCCCCACACCCTTTAATATCCCACCCAGTCTAATCCCACTCTCCCCCTCACTCCCCACACCCTTTAATATCCCACCCAGTCTAATCCCACTCTTCCGCTCACTCCCCGCACCCTTTAATATCCCACCCAGTCTAATCCCACTCTCCCCCCTCACTCCCCACACCCTTTAATATCCTACCCAGTCTAATCCCACTCACCCCTCACACCCCACATCCTTTAATATCCCACCCAGTCTAATCCCACTTTCCCCCTCAGTCCCCACACCCTTTAATATCCCACCCAGTCTAATCCCACTCTCCCACTCACTCCCCACATCCTTTAATATCCCACCCAGTCGAATCCCACTCTCCCCTCACTCCACACATCCTTTAATATCCCACCCAGTCTAATCCCACTTTCCCCCTCACTCCCCGTACCCTTTAATATCCCTCCCAATCTAATCCCACTCTCCCCCTCACTCCACACACCCTTTAATATCCCACCCAGTCTAATCCCACTCTCCCCCTCACTCCCTGCACTATTTAATATCCCACCCAGTCTAATCCCACTCTCCCCCTTACTCCCTGCACTATTTAATATCCCACCCAGTCTAATCCCACCCTCCCCCTCACTCCCCGTACCCTTTAATATCCCACCCAGTCTAATCCCACTCTCCCCCTCACTCCCCGCACCCGTTAATATCCCACCCAGTCTAATCCCACTCTCCCCCTCACTCCCCGCACCCGTTAATATCCCACCCAGTCCAATCCCACTCTCCCCCTCACTCCCCGTATCATTTAATATCACACCCAGTCTAATCCCACTCTCCCCCTCACTCCCCACACCCTTTAATTTCCCACCCAGTCTAATCCCACTCTCCCCCTCACTCCCCGCACCATTTAATATCCCACCCATTCTAATCCCACTCGCCCCCTCACTCCCCGTAACCTTTAATATCCCACCCAGTCTAATCCCACTCTCCCACTCACTCCCCGTACCCTTTAATATTCCACCCAGTCTAATCCCACTCTCCCCCTCACTCCCCGTACCCTTTACGATCCCACCCAGTCTAATCCCACTCTCCCAATCACTCCCCGTACCCTTTAATATTCCACCCAGTCTAATCCCACTCTCCCCCTCACCCCCCGTACCCTTTAATATCCCACCCAGTCTAATCCCACTCTCCGCCTCACTCACCGCACCCTTTAATATCCCACCCAGTCTAATCCCACTCTCCCCCTCACTCCCCATACCCTTTAATATCGCACCCAGTGCAATCCCACTCTCCCACTCACTCCCCGCACTATTTAATATCCCACCTGGTCTAATCCCACTCTCCCCCTCACTCCCGGCACCCTTTAATATCACACCCAGTCTAATCCCACTCTCCCCCTCACTCCCCGCACCCTTTAATGTCCCACCCAGTCTAATCCCACTCTTCCCCTCACTCCGCAAACCCTTTAGTATCCCACCCAGTCTAATCCCACTCTCCCCCTCACTCCCCGTACCCTTTAATATGCCATCCAGTCTAATCCCACTCTCCCCCTCACTCCCCGCACACTTTAGTATCCCACCCAGTCTAATCACACTCTCCCCTCACTCCCCGCACCCTTTAATATCCCACCCAGTCTAATCCCACTCTCCCCCTCACTCCCCGCACCCTTTAATATCCCACCCAGTCTAATCCCACTCTCCCCCTCACTCCCCACACCGTTTAATATCCCACCCAATCTAATCCCACTCACCCGCTCACTCCCCGCACCCTTTAATATCCCACCCAGTCTAATCCCACTCTCCCCCTTACTCCCCGTACCCTTTAATATCCCACCCAGTCTAATCCCACTCTCCCCCTCACTCCCCGCACCATTTAATATCCCACCCATTCTAATCCCACTCGCCCCCTCACTCCCCGTAACCTTTAATATCCCACCCAGTCTAATCCCACTCTCCCACTCACTCCCCGTACCCTTTAATATTCCACCCAGTCTAATCCCACTCTCCCCCTCACTCCCCGTACCCTTTAATATCACACCCAGTCTAATCCCACTCGCCCCCTCACTCCCCGTACCCTTTACGATCCCACCCAGTCTAATCCCACTCTCCCAATCACTCCCCGTACCCTTTAATATTCCACCCAGTCTAATCCCACTCTCCCCCTCACCCCCCGTACCCTTTAATATCCCACCCAGTCTAATCCCACTCTCGGCCTCACTCACCGCACCCTTTAATATCCCACCCAGTCTAATCCCACTCTCCCCCTCACTCCCCATACCCTTTAATATCGCACCAGTGCAATCCCACTCTCCCACTCACTCCCCGCACTATTTAATATCCCACCTGGTCTAATCCCACTCTCCCCCTCACTCCCGGCACCCTTTAATATCACACCCAGTCTAATCCCACTCTCCCCCTCACTCCCCGCACCCTTTAATGTCCCACCCAGTCTAATCCCACTCTTCCCCTCACTCCGCAAACCCTTTAGTATCCCACCCAGTCTAATCCCACTCTCCCCCTCACTCCCCGTACCCTTTAATATGCCATCCAGTCTAATCCCACTCTCCCCCTCACTCCCCGCACACTTTAGTATCCCACCCAGTCTAATCACACTCTCCCCCTCACTCCACGCACCCTTTAGTATCCCACCCAGTCTAATCCCACTCTCCCCCTCACTCCCCGCACCCTTTAATATCCCACCCAGTCTAATCCCACTCTCCCCCTCACTCCCCGCACCCTTTAATATCCCACCCAGTCTAATCCCACTCTCCCCCTCACTCCCCACACCGTTTAATATCCCACCCAATCTAATCCCACTCACCCGCTCACTCCCCGCACCCTTTAATATCCCACCCAGTCTAATCCCACTCTCCCCCTCACTCCCCGTACCCTTTAATATCCCACCCAGTCTAATCCCACTCTCCCCCTTACTCCCCGTACCCTTTAATATCCCACCCAGTCTAATCCCACTCTCCCCCTCACTCCCCGTACCCTTTAATATCACACCCAGTCTAATCCCACTCTCCCCCTCACTCCCCGTACCCTTCAATATACCGCCCAGTCTAATCCCACTCTCCCACTCACTCCCCGTACCCTTTAATATCCCACCCAGTCTAATCCCACTCTCCCCCTCACTCCCCGTACCCGTTAATATCCCACCCAGTCCAATCCCACTCTCCCCCTCAATCCCCGTAACCTTTAATATTCCAACCGGTCTAATGCCACTCTCCCCCCTCGCTCTCCGCACCCTTTGATATCACACCCAGCCTAATCCCACCTTCCCCTCACTCCCCAAACCCTTTAATATTCTACCCAGTCTAATCCCACTCTCCCCATCACTCCCCGTACCCTTTACATAGATACATAGATACATACATAGAGATAGGAACAGGAGTAGGCCATTCGGCCCTTCGAGCCTGCTCCGCCATTCAATGAGATCATGGCTGATCTTCGTCTGAGATCATAGCTGATCTTACCAGTTCAGTACCCCGTCCCCGCCTTTTCTCCGTAACCCTTAATCCCCTTAGCCTTCAGAAATATATCCAATTCTCTCATGAAAATATTTATTGAATTAGCCTTCACAGCCCTCTGTGGCAGGGAATTCCACAGGCTCACCACTCTTTGAGTGAAGAAATTCTTCCTCATCTCTGTTTTAAATGATTTGCCCGCTATTTTTAGAGACTGTGGCCCCTGGTTCTGTGCTCCCCGGCCATTGGAAACATTCTCTCTGAATTCAGCCTGTCCAGTCCTGCCATAATTTTATATGTTTCGATGAGATCCCCTCTCAATCTTCTAAACTCCAGTGAGTACAAGCCCAAACTATTTAATCTCTCTTCGTAGGTCATTCCCGCCATTCCAGGTATCAGCCTGGTGAATCGCCGTTGCACTCTTTCCATGGCAAGAACATCCTTCCGCAGATGGGGCGACCAAAACTGTACACAATACTCCAGATGCGGTCTCACCAGCACCTTGTACAGCTGTAGTAAGGTATCCCTATTCCTATACTCGAACCCCCTTGATATGAAGGCCAACATACCATTTGCCTTCTTAATCGCCTGTTGCACCTGCATGCTCTCCTTCAGTGACTGGTGCACAAGAACACCCAGGTCCCTCTGCACTTCCCCATCTCCCAATCTATTGCCATTTAGATAATAATCTACCCTCCTGTTTTTACCCCCAAAGTGGATAACCTCGCATTTATCCACATTATAGTGCATCTGCCACGTATCCGCCCATTCCCCCAACCTGTCCAAATCGCACTGTAGCCTCCTGACATCCTCATCAGAGCCCACCCCTCCTCCTAGTTTAGTGTCGTCAGCGAATTTGGAAATATTGCATCCAATTCCCTGATCCAGATCATTTATATATCCCACCCAGTCTAATCCCACTCTCCCCCTCACTCCCTGCACTATTTAATATCCCACCCGATTTAATCCCACTCTCCCCCTCACTCCCCGCACCCTTTCATATCCCACCCAGTCTAATCCCACTCTCCGCCTCACTCCCCGTACCCTTTAATATCCCACCCAGTCTAATCCCACTCTCCCCCCACACCCTTTAATATCCCACCCAGTCTAATCCCACTCTCCCCCTCACTCCCCACACCCTTTAATATCCCACCCAGTCTAATCCCACTCTCCCGCTCTCTCCGCAGGCCCTTTAATATCCCACCCAATCTAATCCCACTCTCCCGCTCACTCCCCATACCCTTTAATATCCCACCCAGTCTAATCCCACTCTCCCCCTCACTCCCCACACCCTTTAATATCCCACCCAGTCTAATCCCACTCTCCCCCTCTCTCTGCACGCCCTTTAATATCCCACCCAGTCTAATCCCACTCTCCCCCTCACTCTCCACACCCTTTAATATCCCACCCAGTCTAATCCCACTCTCCCCCTCTCTCGGCATACCCTTTAATATCCCACCAGTCTAATCCCACTCTCCCGCTCACTCCCCATACCCTTTAATATCGCACCCAGTCTAATCCCACTCTCCCCCTCTCTCCCCACACCCTTTAATATCCCACCCAGTCTAATCCCACTCTCCCCCTCACTCCCCACACCCTTTAATATCCCACCCAGTCTAATCCCACTCTCCCTCTCTCTCCGCACACCCTTTAATATCCCACCCAGTCTAATCCCACTCTCCCCCTCACTCCCCGCACCCTTTAATATCCCACCAGGTCTAATCCCACTCTCCCGCTCACTCCCCGCACCTTTTAATATCCCACCCAGTCTAATCCCACTCTCTCCCTCACTCCCCGCACCCTTTAATATCCCACCCAGTCTAATCCCACTCTCCCCCTCACTCCCCGCTCCCTTTAATATCCCACCCAGTCTAATCGCACTCTCCCCCTCACTCCCCACACACTTTAATATCCCACCCAGTCTAATCCCACTCTCCCGCTCACTCCCCACACCATTTAATATCCCACCCAGTCTAATCCCACTCTCCCGGTCACTCCCCACACCCTTTAATATCCCACCCAGTCAAATCCCACTCTCCTGCTCACTCCCCATAACCTTTAATATCCCACCCAGTCTAATCCCACTCTCCCCCTCACTCCCCGTACCCTTTAATATCCCACCCAGTCTAATCCCACTCTCCCCCTCACTCCGCAAACCCTTTAATATCCCACCCAGTCTAATCCCACTCTCCCCCATCACTCCCCGTACCCTTTAATATTCCACCCAGTCTAATCCCACTCTCCCCCTCACTCCCCATACCCTTTAATTTCCCACCCAGTCTAATCCCACTCTCCCCCTCAATCCCCGCACTATTTAATATCCCACCCGATCTAATCCCACTCTCCCCCTCACTCCCCGCACCTTTTCATATCCCACCCAGTCTAATCCCACTCTCCGCCTCACTCACCACACCCTTTAATATCCCACCCAGTCTACTCCCACTCTCCCACTCACTCCCCACACCCTTTAATATCCCACCCAGTCTAATCCCACTCTCCCGCTCACTCCCCATATCCTTTAATATCCCACCCAGGCTAATCCCACTCTCCCCCTCACTCCCCACCCTTTAATATCCCACCCAGTCTAATCCCACTCTCCCACTCTCTCCGCATACCCTTTAATATCCCACCCAGTCTAATCCCACTCTCCCCCTCTCTCCCCACACCCTTTAATATCCCACCCAGTCTAATCCCACTCTCCCCCTCACTCCCCGTACCCTTTAATATCCCACCCAGTCTAATCCCACTCTCCCCCTCACTCCCCACACCCTTTAATATCCCACCCAGTCTAATCCCACTCTCCCTCTCTCTCCGCACACCCTTTAATATCCCACCCAGTCGAATCCCACTCTCCCCCTCACTCCCCGCACCCTTTAATATCCCACCCAGTCTAATCCCACTCTCCCGCTCACTCCCCGCACCTTTTAATATCCCACCCAGTCTAATCCCACTCTCCCCCTCACTCCCCACACCATTTAATATCCCACCCAGTCTAATCCCACTCTCCCGCTCACTCCCCGCACCTTTTAACATCCCACGCAGTCTAATCCCACTCTCCCGCTCACTCCCCGCACCCTTTAATATCCCACCCAGTCTAATCCCACTCTCCCCCTCACTCCCCGCACCCTTTAATATCCCACCCAGTCTAATCCCACTCTCCCCCTCACTCCCCGCACCCTTTAACATCCCACGCAGTCTAATCCCACTCTCCCGCTCACTCCCCATAACCTTTAATATCACACCCAGTCCAATCCCACTCTCCCCCTCACTCCCCGTACCCTTTAATATCCCACCCAGTCTAATCCCACTCTCCCCCTCACTCCCCGTACCATTTAATATCCCACCCAGTCTAATCCCACTCTCCCCCTCACTCCCCACACCCTTTAATATCCCACCCAGTCTTATCCCACTCTCCCCCTCACTCCCCACACCCTTTAATATCCCACCCAGTCTAATCCCACTCTCCCCCTCACTCCCCACACCCTTTAATATCCCACCCAGTCTAATCCCACTCTCCCCCTCACTCCCCACACCATTTAATATCCCACCCAGTCTAATCCCACTCTTCCCCTCACTCCCCGCACCCTTTAATATCCCACCCAGTCTAATCCCACTCTCCCCCCTCACTCCCCACACCCTTTAATATCCTACCCAGTCTAATCCCACTCACCCCTCACACCCCACATCCTTTAATATCCCACCCAGTCTAATCCCACTTTTCCCCTCAGTCCCCACACCCTTTAATATCCCACCCAGTCTAATCCCACTCTCCCACTCACTCCCCACATCCTTTAATATCCCACCCAGTCTAATCCCACTCTCCCCTCACTCCCCACATCCTTTAATATCCCACCCAGTCTAATCCCACTCTCCCCCTCACTCCCCGTACCCTTTAATATCCCACCCAGTCTAATCCCACTCTCCCCCTCACTCCCTGCACTATTTAATATCCCACCCAGTCTAATCCCACTCTCCCCCTTACTCCCTGCACTATTTAATATCCCACCCAGTCTAATCCCACCCTCCCCCTCACTCCCCGTACCCTTTAATATCCCACCCAGTCTAATCCCACTCTCCCCCTCACTCCCCGTACCCGTTAATATCCCACCCAGTCCAATCCCACTCTCCCCCTCACTCCCCGTAACATTTAATATCCCACCCAGTCTAATCCCACTCTCCCCCTCACTCCCCACACCCTTTAATATCCCACCCAGTCTAATCCCACTCTCCCCCTCAGTCCCCACACCCTTAATTATCCCACCCAGTCTAATCCCACGCTCCCGCTCACTCCCCGTACCCTTCAATATCCCACCGTCTAATCCCACTCTCCCCCTCACTCCCCACACCCTTTAATATCCCACCAAGTCTAATCCCACTCTCCCCCTCACTCCCCGCACCATTTAATATCCCACCCATTCTAATCACACTCGCCCCCTCACTCCCCGTAACCTTTAATATCCCACCCAGTCTAATCCCACTCTCCCTCTCACTCCCCGTAACCTTTAATATCCCACCCAGTCTAATCCCACTCTCCCCCTCACTCCCCGTAACCTTTAATATCCCACCCAGTCTACTCCCACTCTCCCCCTCACTCCCCACACCCTTTAATATCCCACCCAGTCTAATCCCACTCTCTCCCTCACTCCACACACCCTTTACTATCTCACCCAGTCTAATCCCACTCTCCCCGCACCCTTTAATATCCCACCCAGTCCAATCCCACTCTCCCCCTCACTCCCCGTACCCTTTAATATCCCACCCAGTCTAATCCCACTCTCCCCCTCACCCCCCGTACCATTTAATATCCCACCCAGTCTAATCCCACTCTCCCCCTCACTCCCCACACCCTTTAATATCCCACCCAGTCCAATCCCACTCTCCCCCTCACTCCCCGTACCCTTTAATATCCCACCCAGTCTAATCCCACTCTCCCCCTCACCCCCCGTACCATTTAATATCCCACCCAGTCTAATGCCACTCTCCCCCTCACTCCCCACACCCTTTAATATCCCACCCAGTCTAATCCCACTCTCCTGCTCACTCCCCGTACCATTTAATATCCCACCCAGTCTAATCCCACTCTCCCCCTCACTCCCCACACCCTTTAATATCCCACCCAGTCTAATCCCACTCACCCCCTCACTCCCCACACCATTTAATATCCCACCCAGTCTAATCCCACTCTCCCCCTCACTCCCCGTACCTTTTAATATCCCACCCAGTCTAATCCCACTCTCCCCCTCACTCCGCAAACCCTTTAATATCCCACCCAGTCTAATCCCACTCTCCCCATCACTCCCCGTACCCTTTAATATCCCACCCAGTCTAATCCCACTCTCCCCCTCACTCCCCATACCCTTTAATTTCCCACCCAGTCTAATCCCACTCTCCCCCTCAATCCCCGCACTATTTAATATCCCACCCGATCTAATCCCACTCTCCCCCTCACTCCCCGCACCTTTTCATATCCCACCCAGTCTAATCCCACTCTCCGCCTCACTCCCCACACCCTTTAATATCCCACCCAGTCTACTCCCACTCTCCCACTCACTCCCCACACCCTTTAATATCCCACCCAGTCTAATCCCACTCTCCCCCTCTCTCCCCACACCCTTTAATATCCCACCCAGTCTAATCCCACTCTCCCCCTCACTCCCCACACCCTTTAATATCCCACCCAGTCTAATCCCACTCTCCCTCTCTCTCCGCACACCCTTTAATATCCCACCCAGTCTAATCCCACTCTCCCCCTCACTCCCCACACCCTTTAATATCCCACCCAGTCTAATCCCACTCTCCCCCTCACTCTCCGCACCCTTTAATATCCCACCCAGTCTAATCCCACTCTCCCGCTCACTCCCCGCACCTTTTAATATCCCACCCAGTCTAATCCCACTCTCCCCCTCACTCCCCGCACCCTTTAACATCCCACGCAGTCCAATCCCACTCTCCCGCTCACTCCCCGCACCCTTTAATATCCCACCCAGTCAAATCCCACACTCCCCCTCACTCCTCGCACCCTTTAATAGCCCACCCAGTCTAATCCCACTCTCCCGGTCACTCCCCACACCCTTTAATATCCCACCCAGTCTAATCCCACTTTCCCGCTCACTCCCCATAACCTTTAATATCACACCCAGTCCAATCCCACTCTCCCCCTCACTCCCCGTACCCTTTAATATCCCACCCAGTCTAATCCCACTCTCCCCCTCACTCCACGTACCATTTAATATCCCACCCAGTCTAATCCCACTCTCCCCCTCACTCCCCACACCCTTTAATATCCTACCCAGTCTTATCCCACTCTCCCCCTCACTCCCCACACCCTTTAATATCCCACCCAGTCTAATTCCACTCTCCCCCTCACTCCCCACACCCTTTAATATCCCACCCAGTCTAATCCCACTCTCCCCCTCACTCCCCACACCATTTAATATCCCACCCAGTCTAATCCCACTCTTCCCCTCACTCCCCGCACCCTTTAATATCCCACCCAGTTTAATCCCACTCTCCCCCCTCACTCCCCACACCCTTTAATATCCTACCCAGTCTAATCCCACTCACCCCTCACACCCCACATCCTTTAATATCCCACCCAGTCTAATCCCACTTTTCCCCTCAGTCCCCACACCCTTTAATATCCCACCCAGTCTAATCCCACTCTCCCACTCACTCCCCACATCCTTTAATATCCCACCCAGTCTAATCCCTCTCTCCCCTCACTCCCCACATCCTTTAATATCCCACCCAGTCTAATCCCACTTTCCCCCTCACTCCCCGTACCCTTTAATATCCCACCCAGTCTAATCCCACTCTCCCACTCACTCCCCACATCCTTTAATATCCCACCCAGTCTAATCCCTCTCTCCCCTCACTCCCCACATCCTTTAATATCCCACCCAGTCTAATCCCACTTTCCCCCTCACTCCCCGTACCCTTTAATATCCCACCCAGTCTAATCCCACTCTCCCCCTCACTCCCCGCACCCTTTAATATCCCACCAGGTCTAATCCCACTCTCCCGCTCACTCCCCGCACCTTTTAATATCCCACCCAGTCTAATCCCACTCTCTCCCTCACTCCCCGCACCCTTTAATATCCCACCCAGTCTAATCCCACTCTCCCCCTCACTCCCCGCTCCCTTTAATATCCCACCCAGTCTAATCGCACTCTCCCCCTCACTCCCCACACACTTTAATATCCCACCCAGTCTAATCCCACTCTCCCGCTCACTCCCCACACCATTTAATATCCCACCCAGTCTAATCCCACTCTCCCGGTCACTCCCCACACCCTTTAATATCCCACCCAGTCAAATCCCACTCTCCTGCTCACTCCCCATAACCTTTAATATCCCACCCAGTCTAATCCCACTCTCCCCCTCACTCCCCGTACCCTTTAATATCCCACCCAGTCTAATCCCACTCTCCCCCTCACTCCGCAAACCCTTTAATATCCCACCCAGTCTAATCCCACTCTCCCCCATCACTCCCCGTACCCTTTAATATCCCACCCAGTCTAATCCCACTCTCCCCCTCACTCCCCATACCCTTTAATTTCCCACCCAGTCTAATCCCACTCTCCCCCTCAATCCCCGCACTATTTAATATCCCACCCGATCTAATCCCACTCTCCCCCTCACTCCCCGCACCTTTTCATATCCCACCCAGTCTAATCCCACTCTCCGCCTCACTCACCACACCCTTTAATATCCCACCCAGTCTACTCCCACTCTCCCACTCACTCCCCACACCCTTTAATATCCCACCCAGTCTAATCCCACTCTCCCGCTCACTCCCCATATCCTTTAATATCCCACCCAGGCTAATCCCACTCTCCCCCTCACTCCCCACCCTTTAATATCCCACCCAGTCTAATCCCACTCTCCCACTCTCTCCGCATACCCTTTAATATCCCACCCAGTCTAATCCCACTCTCCCCCTCTCTCCCCACACCCTTTAATATCCCACCCAGTCTAATCCCACTCTCCCCCTCACTCCCCGTACCCTTTAATATCCCACCCAGTCTAATCCCACTCTCCCCCTCACTCCCCACACCCTTTAATATCCCACCCAGTCTAATCCCACTCTCCCTCTCTCTCCGCACACCCTTTAATATCCCACCCAGTCGAATCCCACTCTCCCCCTCACTCCCCGCACCCTTTAATATCCCACCCAGTCTAATCCCACTCTCCCGCTCACTCCCCGCACCTTTTAATATCCCACCCAGTCTAATCCCACTCTCCCCCTCACTCCCCACACCATTTAATATCCCACCCAGTCCAATCCCACTCTCCCGCTCACTCCCCGCACCTTTTAACATCCCACGCAGTCTAATCCCACTCTCCCGCTCACTCCCCGCACCCTTTAATATCCCACCCAGTCTAATCCCACTCTCCCCCTCACTCCCCGCACCCTTTAATATCCCACCCAGTCTAATCCCACTCTCCCCCTCACTCCCCGCACCCTTTAACATCCCACGCAGTCTAATCCCACTCTCCCGCTCACATCCCCATAACCTTTAATATCACACCCAGTCCAATCCCACTCTCCCCCTCACTCCCCGTACCCTTTAATATCCCACCCAGTCTAATCCCACTCTCCCCCTCACTCCCCGTACCATTTAATATCCCACCCAGTCTAATCCCACTCTCCCCCTCACTCCCCACACCCTTTAATATCCCACCCAGTCTTATCCCACTCTCCCCCTCACTCCCCACACCCTTTAATATCCCACCCAGTCTAATCCCACTCTCCCCCTCACTCCCCACACCCTTTAATATCCCACCCAGTCTAATCCCACTCTCCCCCTCACTCCCCACACCATTTAATATCCCACCCAGTCTAATCCCACTCTTCCCCTCACTCCCCGCACCCTTTAATATCCCACCCAGTCTAATCCCACTCTCCCCCCTCACTCCCCACACCCTTTAATATCCTACCCAGTCTAATCCCACTCACCCCTCACACCCCACATCCTTTAATATCCCACCCAGTCTAATCCCACTTTTCCCCTCAGTCCCCACACCCTTTAATATCCCACCCAGTCTAATCCCACTCTCCCACTCACTCCCCACATCCTTTAATATCCCACCCAGTCTAATCCCACTCTCCCCTCACTCCCCACATCCTTTAATATCCCACCCAGTCTAATCCCACTCTCCCCCTCACTCCCCGTACCCTTTAATATCCCACCCAGTCTAATCCCACTCTCCCCCTCACTCCC
The DNA here is from genome assembly GCF_052327205.1 of Somniosus microcephalus. NCBI lineage: Eukaryota > Metazoa > Chordata > Chondrichthyes > Squaliformes > Somniosidae > Somniosus > Somniosus microcephalus. Next base: position 252,688,211 of record NC_140995.1, on the reverse strand, counting down.
TGCACTATTTAATATCCCACCCAGTCTAATCCCACTCTCCCCCTTACTCCCTGCACTATTTAATATCCCACCCAGTCTAATCCCACCCTCCCCCTCACTCCCCGTACCCTTTAATATCCCACCCAGTCTAATCCCACTCTCCCCCTCACTCCCCGTACCCGTTAATATCCCACCCAGTCCAATCCCACTCTCCCCCTCACTCCCCGTAACATTTAATATCCCACCCAGTCTAATCCCACTCTCCCCCTCACTCCCCACACCCTTTAATATCCCACCCAGTCTAATCCCACTCTCCCCCTCAGTCCCCACACCCTTAATTATCCCACCCAGTCTAATCCCACGCTCCCGCTCACTCCCCGTACCCTTCAATATCCCACCGTCTAATCCCACTCTCCCCCTCACTCCCCACACCCTTTAATATCCCACCAAGTCTAATCCCACTCTCCCCCTCACTCCCCGCACCATTTAATATCCCACCCATTCTAATCACACTCGCCCCCTCACTCCCCGTAACCTTTAATATCCCACCCAGTCTAATCCCACTCTCCCTCTCACTCCCCGTAACCTTTAATATCCCACCCAGTCTAATCCCACTCTCCCCCTCACTCCCCGTAACCTTTAATATCCCACCCAGTCTACTCCCACTCTCCCCCTCACTCCCCACACCCTTTAATATCCCACCCAGTCTAATCCCACTCTCTCCCTCACTCCACACACCCTTTACTATCTCACCCAGTCTAATCCCACTCTCCCCGCACCCTTTAATATCCCACCCAGTCCAATCCCACTCTCCCCCTCACTCCCCGTACCCTTTAATATCCCACCCAGTCTAATCCCACTCTCCCCCTCACCCCCCGTACCATTTAATATCCCACCCAGTCTAATCCCACTCTCCCCCTCACTCCCCACACCCTTTAATATCCCACCCAGTCGAATCCCACTCTCCCCCTCACTCCCCGTACCCTTTAATATCCCACCCAGTCTAATCCCACTCTCCCCCTCACCCCCCGTACCATTTAATATCCCACCCAGTCTAATCCCACTCTCCCCCTCACTCCCCACACCCTTTAATATCCCACCCAGTCTAATCCCACTCTCCCCCTCACTCCCCACACGCTTTAATATCCCACCCAGTCTAATCCCACCTTCCCCCTCACTCCCCACACCCTTTAATATCCCACCCAGTCTAATGCCACTCTCCCCCTCACTCCCCACACCCTTTAATATCCCACCCAGTCTAATCCCACTCTCCTGCTCACTCCCCGTACCATTTAATATCCCACCCAGTCTAATCCCACTCTCCCCCTCACTCCCCACACCCTTTAATATCCCACCCAGTCTAATCCCACTCACCCCCTCACTCCCCACACCATTTAATATCCCACCCAGTCTAATCCCACTCTCCCCCTCACTCCCCGTACCTTTTAATATCCCACCCAGTCTAATCCCACTCTCCCCCTCACTCCCCACACCCTTTAATATCCCACCCAGTCTAATCCCACTCACCCCCTCACTCCCCACACCATTTAATATCCCACCCAGTCTAATCCCACTCTCCCCCTCAATCCCCGCACTATTTAATATCCCACCCGATCTAATCCCACTCTCCCCCTCACTCCCCGCACCTTTTCATATCCCACCCAGTCTAATCCCACTCTCCGCCTCACTCCCCACACCCTTTAATATCCCACCCAGTCTACTCCCACTCTCCCACTCACTCCCCACACCCTTTAATATCCCACCCAGTCTAATCCCACTCTCCCCCTCTCTCCCCACACCCTTTAATATCCCACCCAGTCTAATCCCACTCTCCCCCTCACTCCCCACACCCTTTAATATCCCACCCAGTCTAATCCCACTCTCCCTCTCTCTCCGCACACCCTTTAATATCCCACCCAGTCGAATCCCACCCTCCCCCTCACTCTCCGCACCCTTTAATATCCCACCCAGTCTAATCCCACTCTCCCGCTCACTCCCCGCACCTTTTAATATCCCACCCAGTCTAATCCCACTCTCCCCCTCACTCCCCGCACCCTTTAACATCCCACGCAGTCCAATCCCACTCTCCCGCTCACTCCCCGCACCCTTTAATATCCCACCCAGTCAAATCCCACACTCCCCCTCACTCCTCGCACCCTTTAATAGCCCACCCAGTCTAATCCCACTCTCCCGGTCACTCCCCACACCCTTTAATATCCCACCCAGTCTAATCCCACTTTCCCGCTCACTCCCCATAACCTTTAATATCACACCCAGTCCAATCCCACTCTCCCCCTCACTCCCCGTACCCTTTAATATCCCACCCAGTCTAATCCCACTCTCCCCCTCACTCCACGTACCATTTAATATCCCACCCAGTCTAATCCCACTCTCCCCCTCACTCCCCACACCCTTTAATATCCCACCCAGTCTTATCCCACTCTCCCCCTCACTCCCCACACCCTTTAATATCCCACCCAGTCTAATTCCACTCTCCCCCTCACTCCCCACACCCTTTAATATCCCACCCAGTCTAATCCCACTCTCCCCCTCACTCCCCACACCATTTAATATCCCACCCAGTCTAATCCCACTCTTCCCCTCACTCCCCGCACCCTTTAATATCCCACCCAGTTTAATCCCACTCTCCCCCCTCACTCCCCACACCCTTTAATATCCTACCCAGTCTAATCCCACTCACCCCTCACACCCCACATCCTTTAATATCCCACCCAGTCTAATCCCACTTTTCCCCTCAGTCCCCACACCCTTTAATATCCCACCCAGTCTAATCCCACTCTCCCACTCACTCCCCACATCCTTTAATATCCCACCCAGTCTAATCCCTCTCTCCCCTCACTCCCCACATCCTTTAATATCCCACCCAGTCTAATCCCACTTTCCCCCTCACTCCCCGTACCCTTTAATATCCCACCCAGTCTAATCCCACTCTCCCACTCACTCCCCACATCCTTTAATATCCCACCCAGTCTAATCCCTCTCTCCCCTCACTCCCCACATCCTTTAATATCCCACCCAGTCTAATCCCACTTTCCCCCTCACTCCCCGTACCCTTTAATATCCCACCCAATCTAATCCCACTCTCCCCCTCCCTCCACACACCCTTTAATATCCCACCCAGTATAATCCCACTCTCCCCCTCACTCCCCGTACCCTTTAATATCCCACCCAGTCTAATCCCACTCTCCCCCTCACTCCCTGCACTATTTAATATCCCACCCAGTCTAATCCCACTCTCCCCCTTACTCCCTGCACTATTTAATATCCCACCCAGTCTAATCCCACCCTCCCCCTCACTCCCCGTACCCTTTAATATCCCACCCAGTCTAATCCCACTCTCCCCCTCACTCGCCGTACCCGTTAATATCCCACCCAGTCCAATCCCACTCTCCCCCTCACTCCCCGTAACATTTAATATCCCACCCAGTCTAATCCCACTCTCCCCCTCACTCCCTGCACTATTTAATATCCCACCCAGTCTAATCCCACTCTCCCCCTTACTCCCTGCACTATTTAATATCCCACCCAGTCTAATCCCACCCTCCCCCTCACTCCCCGTACCCTTTAATATCCCACCCAGTCTAATCCCACTCTCCCCCTCACTCCCCGTACCCGTTAATATCCCACCCAGTCCAATCCCACTCTCCCCCTCACTCCCCGTAACATTTAATATCCCACCCAGTCTAATCCCACTCTCCCCCTCACTCCCCACACCCTTTAATATCCCACCCAGTCTAATCCCACTCTCCCCCTCAGTCCCCACACCCTTAATTATCCCACCCAGTCTAATCCCACTCTCCCCCTCACTCCCCACACCCTTTAATATCCCACCAAGTCTAATCCCACTCTCCCCCTCACTCCCCGCACCATTTAATATCCCACCCATTCTAATCACACTCGCCCCCTCACTCCCCGTAACCTTTAATATCCCACCCAGTCTAATCCCACTCTCCCTCTCACTCCCCGTAACCTTTAATATCCCACCCAGTCTAATCCCACTCTCCCCCTCACTCCCCGTAACCTTTAATATCCCACCCAGTCTACTCCCACTCTCCCCCTCACTCCCCACACCCTTTAATATCCCACCCAGTCTAATCCCACTCTCTCCCTCACTCCACACACCCTTTACTATCTCACCCAGTCTAATCCCACTCTCCCCGCACCCTTTAATATCCCACCCAGTCCAATCCCACTCTCCCCCTCACTCCCCGTACCCTTTAATATCCCACCCAGTCTAATCCCACTCTCCCCCTCACCCCCCGTACCATTTAATATCCCACCCAGTCTAATCCCACTCTCCCCCTCACTCCCCACACCCTTTAATATCCCACCCAGTCCAATCCCACTCTCCCCCTCACTCCCCGTACCCTTTAATATCCCACCCAGTCTAATCCCACTCTCCCCCTCACCCCCCGTACCATTTAATATCCCACCCAGTCTAATCCCACTCTCCCCCTCACTCCCCACGCCCTTTAATATCCCACCCAGTCTAATCCCACTCTCCCCCTCACTCCCCACACGCTTTAATATCCCACCCAGTCTAATCCCACCTTCCCCCTCACTCCCCACACCCTTTAATATCCCACCCAGTCTAATGCCACTCTCCCCCTCACTCCCCACACCCTTTAATATCCCACCCAGTCTAATCCCACTCTCCTGCTCACTCCCCGTACCATTTAATATCCCACCCAGTCTAATCCCACTCTCCCCCTCACTCCCCACACCCTTTAATATCCCACCCAGTCTAATCCCACTCACCCCCTCACTCCCCACACCATTTAATATCCCACCCAGTCTAATCCCACTCTCCCCCTCACTCCCCGTACCTTTTAATATCCCACCCAGTCTAATCCCACTCTCCCCCTCACTCCGCAAACCCTTTAATATCCCACCCAGTCTAATCCCACTCTCCCCCATCACTCCCCGTACCCTTTAATATCCCACCCAGTCTAATCCCACTCTCCCCCTCACTCCCCATACCCTTTAATTTCCCACCCAGTCTAATCCCACTCTCCCCCTCAATCCCCGCACTATTTAATATCCCACCCGATCTAATCCCACTCTCCGCCTCACTCCCCGCACCTTTTCATATCCCACCCAGTCTAATCCCACTCTCCGCCTCACTCCCCACACCCTTTAATATCCCACCCAGTCTACTCCCACTCTCCCACTCACTCCCCACACCCTTTAATATCCCACCCAGTTTAATCCCACTCTCCCCCTCTCTCCCCACACCCTTTAATATCCCACCCAGTCTAATCCCACTCTCCCCCTCACTCCCCACACCCTTTAATATCCCACCCAGTCTAATCCCACTCTCCCTCTCTCTCCGCACACCCTTTAATATCCCACCCAGTCGAATCCCACTCTCCCCCTCACTCTCCGCACCCTTTAATATCCCACCCAGTCTAATCCCACTCTCCCGCTCACTCCCCGCACCTTTTAATATCCCACCCAGTCTAATCCCACTCTCCCCCTCACTCCCCGCACCCTTTAACATCCCACGCAGTCCAATCCCACTCTCCCGCTCACTCCCCGCACCCTTTAATATCCCACCCAGTCAAATCCCACACTCCCCCTCACTCCTCGCACCCTTTAATAGCCCACCCAGTCTAATCCCACTCTCCCGGTCACTCCCCACACCCTTTAATATCCCACCCAGTCTAATCCCACTTTCCCGCTCACTCCCCATAACCTTTAATATCACACCCAGTCCAATCCCACTCTCCCCCTCACTCCCCGTACCCTTTAATATCCCACCCAGTCTAATCCCACTCTCCCCCTCACTCCACGTACCATTTAATATCCCACCCAGTCTAATCCCACTCTCCCCCTCACTCCCCACACCCTTTAATATCCCACCCAGTCTTATCCCACTCTCCCCCTCACTCCCCACACCCTTTAATATCCCACCCAGTCTAATTCCACTCTCCCCCTCACTCCCCACACCCTTTAATATCCCACCCAGTCTAATCCCACTCTCCCCCTCACTCCCCACACCATTTAATATCCCACCCAGTCTAATCCCACTCTTCCCCTCACTCCCCGCACCCTTTAATATCCCACCCAGTTTAATCCCACTCTCCCCCTCACTCCCCACACCCTTTAATATCCTACCCAGTCTAATCCCACTCACCCCTCACACCCCACATCCTTTAATATCCCACCCAGTCTAATCCCACTTTTTCCCTCAGTCCCCACACCCTTTAATATCCCACCCAGTCTAATCCCACTCTCCCACTCACTCCCCACATCCTTTAATATCCCACCCAGTCTAATCCCTCTCTCCCCTCACTCCCCACATCCTTTAATATCCCACCCAGTCTAATCCCACTTTCCCCCTCACTCCCCGTACCCTTTAATATCCCACCCAGTCTAATCCCACTCTCCCACTCACTCCCCACATCCTTTAATATCCCACCCAGTCTAATCCCTCTCTCCCCTCACTCCCCACATCCTTTAATATCCCACCCAGTCTAATCCCACTTTCCCCCTCACTCCCCGTACCCTTTAATATCCCACCCAATCTAATCCCACTCTCCCCCTCCCTCCACACACCCTTTAATATCCCACCCAGTATAATCCCACTCTCCCCCTCACTCCCCGTACCCTTTAATATCCCACCCAGTCTAATCCCACTCTCCCCCTCACTCCCCACACCCTTTAATATCCCACCCAGTCCAATCCCACTCTCCCCCTCACTCCCCGTAACATTTAATATCCCACCCAGTCTAATCCCACTCTCCCCCTCACTCCCCGTACCCTTCAATATCCCACCCAGTCTAATCGCACTCTCCCCCTCACTCCCCATACCCTTTAATATCCCACCCAGTCTAATCCCACTCTCCCCCTCACTCCCCGCACCATTTAATATCCCACCCAGTCTAATCCCACTCTCCCCCTCACTCCCCGTAACCTTTAATATCCCACCCAGTCTAATCCCACTCTCCCCCTCACTCCCCACACCCTTTAATATCCCACCCAGTCTAATCCCACTCTCCACCTCACTCCCCACACCCTTCAATATCCCACCCAGTCTACTCCCACTCTCCCCCTCACTCCCCACACCCTTTAATATCCCACCCAGTCTAATCCCACTCTCCCCCTCACTCCCCACACCCTTTAATATCCCACCCAGTCTAATCCCACTCTCCCCCTCACTCCCCGCTCCCTTTAATATCCCACCCAGTCTAATCCCACTCTCCCCTCACTCCCCACATCCTTTAATATCCCACCCAGTCTAATCCCACTTTCCCCCTCACTCCCCGTACCCTTTAATATCCCTCCCAATCTAATCCCACTCTCCCCCTCACTCCACACACCCTTTAATATCCCACCCAGTATAATCCCACTCTCCCCCTCACTCCCCGTACCCTTTAATATCCCACCCAGTCTAATCCCACTCTCCCCCTCACTCCCTGCACTATTTAATATCCCACCCAGTCTAATCCCACTCTCCCCCTTACACCCTGCACTATTTAATATCCCACCCAGTCTAATCCCACCCTCCCCCTCACTCCCCGTACCCTTTAATATCCCACCCAGTCTAATCCCACTCTCCCCCTCACTCCCCGTACCCGTTAATATCCCACCCAGTCCAATCCCACTCTCCCCCTCACTCCCCGTAACATTTAATATCCCACCCAGTCTAATCCCACTCTCCCCCTCACTCCCCACACCCTTTAATATCCCACCCAGTCTAATCCCACTCTCCCCCTCAGTCCCCACACCCTTAATTATCCCACCCAGTCTAATCCCACGCTCCCGCTCACTCCCCGTACCCTTCAATATCACACCCAGTCTAATCCCACTCTCCCCCTCACTCCCCACACCCTTTAATATCCCACCCAGTCTAATCCCACTCTCCCCCTCACTCCCCGCACCATTTAATATCCCACCCATTCTAATCCCACTCGCCCCCTCACTCCCCGTAACCTTTAATATCCCACCCAGTCTAATCCCACTCTCCCCCTCACTCCCCGTAACCTTTAATATCCCACCCAGTCTACTCCCACTCTCCCCCTCACTCCCCACACCCTTTAATATCCCACCCAGTCTAATCCCACTCTCTCCCTCACTCCACACACCCTTTACTATCTCACCCAGTCTAATCCCACTCTCCCCGCACCCTTCAATATCCCACCCAGTCCAATCCCACTCTCCCCCTCACTCCCCGTACCCTTTAATATCCCACCCAGGCTAATCCCACTCTCCCCCTCACCCCCCGTACCATTTAATATCCCACCCAGTCTAATCAAACTCTCCCCCTCACTCCCCACACCCTTTAATATCCCACCCAGTCTAATCCCACTCTCCCCCTCACTCCCCACACGCTTTAATATCCCACCCAGTCTAATCCCACCTTCCCCCTCACTCCCCAGACCCTTTAATATCCCACCCAGTCTAATGCCACTCTCCCCCTCACTCCCCGTACCCTTTAATATCCCACCCAGTCTAATCCCACTCACCCCCTCACTCCCCACACCATTTAATATCCCACCCAGTCTAATCCCACTCTCCCCCTCACTCCCCGCACCCTTTAATATCCCACCCAGACTAATCCCACTCTCCCCCCTCACTCCCCACACCCTTTAATATCCCACCCAGTCTAATCCCACTCTCCCCCTCACTCCCCGCACCCTTTAATATCCCACCCAGTCTAATCCCACTCACCCCTCACTCCCCACATCCTGTAATATCCCACCCAGTCTAATCCCACTTTCCCCCTCAGTCCCCACACCCTTTAATATCCCACCCAGTCTAATCCCACTCTCCCACTCACTCCCCACATCCTTTAATATCCCACCCAGTCTAATCCCACTCTCCCACTCACTCCCCGTACCCTTCAATATACCGCCCAGTCTAATCCCACTCTCCCACTCACTCCCCGTACCCTTTAATATCCCACCCAGTCCAATCCCACTCTCCCCCTCAATCCCCGTAACCTTTAATATTCCAACCGGTCTAATCCCACTCTCCCCCCTCGCTCTCCGCACCCTTTAATGTCACACCCAGTCTAATCCCACCTTCCCCTCACTCCCCGCACCCTTTCATATCCCACCCAGTCTAATCCCACTCTCCGCCTCACTCCCCGTACCCTTTAATATCCCACCCAGTCTAATCCCACTCTCCCCCCACACCCTTTAATATCCCACCCAGTCTAATCCCACTCTCCCCCTCACTCACCACACCCTTTAATATCCCACCCAGTCTAATCCCACTCTTCCCCTCGCTCCGCAGACCCTTTAATATCCCACCCAGTCTAATCCCACTCTCCCCCTCACTCCCCACCCTTTAATATCCCACCCAGTCTAATCCCACTCTCTCCCTCACTCCACACACCCTTTACTATCTCACCCAGTCTAATCCCACTCTCCCCGCACCCTTTAATATCCCACCCAGTCTAATCCCACTCTCCCCCTCACTCCCCACACCCTTTAATATCCCACCCAGTCTAATCCCACTCTCCCCCTCACTCCCCACACCATTTAATATCCCACCCAGTCTAATCCCACTCTTCCCCTCACTCCCCGCACCCTTTAATATCCCACCCAGTCTAATCCCACTCTCCCCCCTCACTCCCCACACCCTTTAATATCCTACCCAGTCTAATCCCACTCACCCCTCACACCCCACATCTTTTAATATCCCACCCAGTCTAATCCCACTTTTCCCCTCACTCCCCACACCCTTTAATATCCCACCCAGTCTAATCCCACTCTCCCCCTCACTCCCCACACGCTTTAATATCCCACCCAGTCTAATCCCACCTTCCCCCTCACTCCCCACACACTTTAATATCCCACCCAGTCTAATCCCACTCTCCCCCTCACTCCCCACACCCTTTAATATCCCACCCAGTCTAATCCCACTCTCCTGCTCACTCCCCGTACCATTTAATATCCCACCCAGTCTAATCCCACTCTCCCCCTCACTCCCCACACCCTTTAATATCCCACCCAGTCTAATCCCACTCACCCCCTCACTCCCCACACCATTTAATATCCCACCCAGTCTAATCCCACTCTCCCCCTCACTCCCCGCACCCTTTAATATCCCACCCAGTCTAATCCCACTCTCCCCCCTCACTCCCCACACCCTTTAATATCCCACCCAGTCTAATCCCACTCTCCCACTCACTCCCCACATCCTTTAATATCCCACCCAGTCTACTCCCACTCTCCCCTCACTCCCCACATCCTTTAATATCCCACCCAGTCTAATCCCACTTTCCCCCTCAGTCCCGACACCCTTTAATATCCCACCCAGTCTAATCCCACTCTCCCCCTCACTCCCCGTACCCTTTAATATGCCTCCCAATCTAATCCCACTCTCCCCCTCACTCCACACACCCTTTAATATCCCACCCAGTAAAATCCCACTCTCCCCCTCTCTCCCCGCACCCTTTAATATCCCACCCAGTCTAATCCCACTTTCCCCCTTACTCCCCGTACCCTTTAATATCCCACCCAGTCTAATCCCACTCTCCCCCTCACTCCCCGTACCCTTTAATATCACACCCAGTCTAATCCCACTCTCCCCCTCACTCCCCGTACCCTTCAATATACCGCCCAGTCTAATCCCACTCTCCCACTCACTCCCCGTACCCTTTAATATCCCACCCAGTCCAATCCCACTCTCCCCCTCAATCCCCGTAACCTTTAATATTCCAACCGGTCTAATCCCACTCTCCCCCCTCGCTCTCCGCACCCTTTAATATCACACCCAGTCTAATCCCACCTTCCCCTCACTCCCCGCACCCTTCCATATCCCGCCCAGTCTAATCCCACTCTCCGCCTCACTCCCCGTACCCTTTAATATCCCACCCAGTCTAATCCCACTCTCCCCCCACACCCTTTAATATCCCACCCAGTCTAATCCCACTCGCCCCCTCACTCCCCACACCCTTTAATATCCCACCCAGTCTAATCCCACTCTCCCCCTCTCTCCGCAGACCCTTTAATATCCCACCCAGTCTAATCCCACTCTCCCCCTCACTCCCCACCCTTTAATATCCCACCCAGTCTAATCCCACTCTCTCCCTCACTCCACACACCCTTTACTATCTCACCCAGTCTAATCCCACTCTCCCCGCACCCTTTAATATCCCACCCAGTCCAATCCCACTCTCCCCCTCACTCCCCACACCCTTTAATATCCCACCCAGTCTAATCCCACTCTCCCCCTCACTCCCCACACCATTTAATATCCCACCCAGTCTAATCCCACTCTTCCCCTCACTCCCCGCACCCTTTAATATCCCACCCAGTCTAATCCCACTCTCCCCCCTCACTCCCCACACCCTTTAATATCCGACCCAGTCTAATCCCACTCACCCCTCACACCCCACATCCTTTAATATCCCACCCAGTCTAATCCCACTTTTCCCCTCAGTCCCCACACCCTTTAATATCCCACCCAGTCTAATCCCACTCTCCCACTCACTCCCCACATCCTTTAATATCCCACCCAGTCTAATCCCACTCTCCCCTCACTCCCTGCACTATTTAATATCCCACCCAGTCTAATCCCACTCTCCCCCTCACTCCCCGTACCCTTTAATATCCCACCCAGTCTAATCCCACTCTCCCCCTCACTCCCCGTACCCGTTAATATCCCACCCAGTTCAATCCCACTCTCCCCCTCACTCCCCGTAACATTTAATATCCCACCCAGTCTAATCCCACTCTCCCCCTCACTCCCCACACCCTTTAATATCCCACCCAGTCTAATCCCACTCTCCACCTCAGTCCCCACACCCTTAATTATCCCACCCAGTCTAATCCCACGCTCCCGCTCACTCCCCGTACCCTTCAATATCACACCCAGTCTAATCCCACTCTCCCCCTCACTCCCCACACCCTTTAATATCCCACCCAGTCTAATCCCACTCTCCCCCTCACTCCCCGCACCATTTAATATCCCACCCATTCTAATCCCACTCGCCCCCTCACTCCCCGTAACCTTTAATATCCCACCCAGTCTAATCCCACTCTCCCCCTCACTCCCCGTAACCTTTAATATCCCACCCAGTCTACTCCCACTCTCCCCCTCACTCCCCACACCCTTTAATATCCCACCCAGTCTAATCCCACTCTCTCCCTCACTCCACACACCCTTTACTATCTCACCCAGTCTAATCCCACTCTCCCCGCACCCTTTAATATCCCACCCAGTCCAATCCCTCTCTCCCCCTCACTCCCCGTACCCTTTAATATCCCACCCAGTCTAATCCCACTCTCCCCCTCACCCCCCGTACCATTTAATATCCCACCCAGTCTAATCCCACTCTCCCCCTCCCTCCCCACACGCTTTAATATCCCACCCAGTCTAATCCCACCTTCCCCCTCACTCCCCACACCCTTTAATATCCCACCCAGTCTAATGCCACTCTCCCCCTCACTCCCCACACCCTTTAATATCCCACCCAGTCTAATCCCACTCACCCCCTCACTCCCCACACCATTTAATATCCCACCCAGTCTAATCCCACTCTCCCCCTCACTCCCCGCACCCTTTAATATCCCACCCAGTCTAATCCCACTCTCCCCCCTCACTCCCCACACCCTTTAATATCCCGCCCAGTCTAATCCCACTCTCCCCCCTCACTCCCCACACCCTTTAATATCCTGCCCAGTCTAATCCCACTCTCCCCCCTCACTCCCCACATCCTTTAATATCCCACCCAGTCTAATCCCACTCTCCCCCTCACTCCCCACATCCTTTAAAATCCCACCCAGTCTAATCCCACTTTCCCCCTCAGTCCCCACACCCTTTAATATCCCACCCAGTCTAATCCCACTCTCCCACTCACTCCCCACATCCTTTAAAATCCCATCCAGTCTAATCCCACTTTCCCCCTCAGTCCCGACACCCTTTAATATCCCACCCAGTCTAATCCCACTCTCCCCCTCACTCCCCGTACCCTTTAATATGCCTCCCAATCTAATCCCACTCTCCCCCTCACTCCCCGCACCCTTTAATATCCCACCCAGTCTAATCCCACTTTCCCCCTTACTCCCTGTACCCTTTAATATCCCACCCAGTCTAATCCCACTCTCCCCCTCACTCCCCGTACCCTTTAATATCACACCCAGTCTAATCCCACTCTCCCCCTCACTCCCCGTACCCTTCAATATACCGTCCAGTCTAATCCCACTCTCCCACTCACTCCCCGTACCCTTTAATATCCCACCCAGTCCAATCCCACTCTCCCCCTCAATCCCCGTAACCTTTAATATTCCAACCGGTCTAATCCCACTCTCCCCCCTCGCTCTCCGCACCCTTTAATATCACACCCAGTCTAATCCCACCTTCCCGTCACTCCCCGCACCCTTTCATATCCCACCCAGTCTAATCCCACTCTCCGCCTCACTCCCCGTACCCTTTAATATCCCACCCAGTCTAATCCCACTCTCCCCCCACACCCTTTAATATCCCACCCAGTCTAATCCCACTCTCCCCCTCACTCCCCACACCCTTTAATATCCCACCCAGTCTAATCCCACTCTCCCCCTCTCTCCGCAGACCCTTTAATATCCCACCCAGTCTAATCCCACTCTCCCCCTCACTCCCCACCATTTAATATCCCACCCAGTCTAATCCCACTCTCCCGCTCTCTCCGCAGACCCTTTAATATCCCACCCAATCTAATCCCACTCTCCCGCTCACTCCCCATACCCTTTAATATCCCACCCAGTCTAATCCCACTCTCCCCCTCACTCCCCACACCCTTTAATATCCCACCCAGTCTAATCCCACTCTCCCCCTCTCTCTGCACGCCCTTTAATATCCCACCCAGTCTAATCCCACTCTCCCCCTCACTCTCCACACCCTTTAATATCCCACCCAGTCTAATCCCACTCTCCCGCTCTCTCCGCAGACCCTTTAATATCCCACCCAATCTAATCCCACTCTCCCGCTCACTCCCCATACCCTTTAATATCCCACCCAGTCTAATCCCACTCTCCCCCTCACTCCCCACACCCTTTAATATCCCACCCAGTCTAATCCCACTCTCCCCCTCTCTCTGCACGCCCTTTAATATCCCACCCAGTCTAATCCCACTCTCCCCCTCACTCTCCACACCCTTTAATATCCCACCCAGTCTAATCCCACTCTCCCCCTCACTCTCCACACCCTTTACTATCTCACCCAGTCTAATCCCACTCTCCCCGCACCCTTTAATATCCCACCCAGTCCAATCCCACTCTCCCCATCACTCCCCGTACCCTTTAATATCCCACCCTGTCTAATCCCACTCTCCCCCTCACCCCGCATACCATTTAATATCCCACCCAGTCTAATCCCACTCTCCCCCTCACTCCCCACACCCTTTAATATCCCACCCAGTCTAATCCCACTCTCCCCCTCACTCCCCACACGCTTTAATATCCCACCCAGTCTAATCCCACCTTCCCCCTCACTCCCCACACCCTTTAATATCCCACCCAGTCTAATCCCACTCTCCTGCTCACTCCCCGTACCATTTAATATCCCACCCAGTCTGAACCCACTCTCCCCCTCACTCCCCACACCCTTTAATATCCCACCCAGTCTAATCCCACTCACCCCCTCACTCCCCACACCATTTAATATCCCACCCAGTCTAATCCCACTCTCCCCCTCACTCCCCGCACCCTTTAATATCCCACCCAGTCTAATCCCACTCTCCCCCCTCACTCCCCACACCCTTTAATATCCCACCCAGTCTAATCCCACTCTCCCCCCCTCACTCCCCACACCCTTTAATATCCTACCCAGTCTAATCCCACTCACCCCTCACTCCCCACATCCTTTAATATCCCACCCAGTCTAATCCCACTTTCCCCCTCAGTCCCCACACCCTTTAATATCCCACCCAGTCTCATCCCACTCTCCCACTCACTCCCTACATCCTTTAATATCCCACCCAGTCCAATCCCACTCTCCCCCTCAATCCCCGTAACCTTTAATATTCCAACCGGTCTAATCCCACTCTCCCCCCTCGCTCTCCGCACCCTTTAATGTCACACCCAGTCTAATCCCACCTTCCCCTCACTCCCCGCACCCTTTCATATCCCACCCAGTCTAATCCCACTCTCCGCCTCACTCCCCGTACCCTTTAATATCCCACCCAGTCTAATCCCACTCTCCCCCCACACCCTTTAATATCCCACCCAGTCTAATCCCACTCTCCCCCTCACTCACCACACCCTTTAATATCCCACCCAGTCTAATCCCACTCTTCCCCTCGCTCCGCAGACCCTTTAATATCCCACCCAGTCTAATCCCACTCTCCCCCTCACTCCCCACCCTTTAATATCCCACCCAGTCTAATCCCACTCTCTCCCTCACTCCACACACCCTTTACTATCTCACCCAGTCTAATCCCACTCTCCCCGCACCCTTTAATATCCCACCCAGTCTAATCCCACTCTCCCCCTCACTCCCCACACCCTTTAATATCCCACCCAGTCTAATCCCACTCTCCCCCTCACTCCCCACACCATTTAATATCCCACCCAGTCTAATCCCACTCTTCCCCTCACTCCCCGCACCCTTTAATATCCCACCCAGTCTAATCCCACTCTCCCCCCTCACTCCCCACACCCTTTAATATCCTACCCAGTCTAATCCCACTCACCCCTCACACCCCACATCTTTTAATATCCCACCCAGTCTAATCCCACTTTTCCCCTCACTCCCCACACCCTTTAATATCCCACCCAGTCTAATCCCACTCTCCCCCTCACTCCCCACACGCTTTAATATCCCACCCAGTCTAATCCCACCTTCCCCCTCACTCCCCACACACTTTAATATCCCACCCAGTCTAATCCCACTCTCCCCCTCACTCCCCACACCCTTTAATATCCCACCCAGTCTAATCCCACTCTCCTGCTCACTCCCCGTACCATTTAATATCCCACCCAGTCTAATCCCACTCTCCCCCTCACTCCCCACACCCTTTAATATCCCACCCAGTCTAATCCCACTCACCCCCTCACTCCCCACACCATTTAATATCCCACCCAGTCTAATCCCACTCTCCCCCTCACTCCCCGCACCCTTTAATATCCCACCCAGTCTAATCCCACTCTCCCCCCTCACTCCCCACACCCTTTAATATCCCACCCAGTCTAATCCCACTCTCCCACTCACTCCCCACATCCTTTAATATCCCACCCAGTCTACTCCCACTCTCCCCTCACTCCCCACATCCTTTAATATCCCACCCAGTCTAATCCCACTTTCCCCCTCAGTCCCGACACCCTTTAATATCCCACCCAGTCTAATCCCACTCTCCCCCTCACTCCCCGTACCCTTTAATATGCCTCCCAATCTAATCCCACTCTCCCCCTCACTCCACACACCCTTTAATATCCCACCCAGTAAAATCCCACTCTCCCCCTCTCTCCCCGCACCCTTTAATATCCCACCCAGTCTAATCCCACTTTCCCCCTTACTCCCCGTACCCTTTAATATCCCACCCAGTCTAATCCCACTCTCCCCCTCACTCCCCGTACCCTTTAATATCACACCCAGTCTAATCCCACTCTCCCCCTCACTCCCCGTACCCTTCAATATACCGCCCAGTCTAATCCCACTCTCCCACTCACTCCCCGTACCCTTTAATATCCCACCCAGTCCAATCCCACTCTCCCCCTCAATCCCCGTAACCTTTAATATTCCAACCGGTCTAATCCCACTCTCCCCCCTCGCTCTCCGCACCCTTTAATATCACACCCAGTCTAATCCCACCTTCCCCTCACTCCCCGCACCCTTCCATATCCCGCCCAGTCTAATCCCACTCTCCGCCTCACTCCCCGTACCCTTTAATATCCCACCCAGTCTAATCCCACTCTCCCCCCACACCCTTTAATATCCCACCCAGTCTAATCCCACTCTCCCCCTCACTCCCCACACCCTTTAATATCCCACCCAGTCTAATCCCACTCTCCCCCTCTCTCCGCAGACCCTTTAATATCCCACCCAGTCTAATCCCACTCTCCCCCTCACTCCCCACCCTTTAATATCCCACCCAGTCTAATCCCACTCTCTCCCTCACTCCACACACCCTTTACTATCTCACCCAGTCTAATCCCACTCTCCCCGCACCCTTTAATATCCCACCCAGTCCAATCCCACTCTCCCCCTCACTCCCCACACCCTTTAATATCCCACCCAGTCTAATCCCACTCTCCCCCTCACTCCCCACACCATTTAATATCCCACCCAGTCTAATCCCACTCTTCCCCTCACTCCCCGCACCCTTTAATATCCCACCCAGTCTAATCCCACTCTCCCCCCTCACTCCCCACACCCTTTAATATCCTACCCAGTCTAATCCCACTCACCCCTCACACCCCACATCCTTTAATATCCCACCCAGTCTAATCCCACTTTTCCCCTCAGTCCCCACACCCTTTAATATCCCACCCAGTCTAATCCCACTCTCCCACACACTCCCCACATCCTTTAATATCCCACCCAGTCTAATCCCACTCTCCCCTCACTCCCTGCACTATTTAATATCCCACCCAGTCTAATCCCACTCTCCCCCTCACTCCCCGTACCCTTTAATATCCCACCCAGTCTAATCCCACTCTCCCCCTCACTCCCCGTACCCGTTAATATCCCACCCAGTCCAATCCCACTCTCCCCCTCACTCCCCGTAACATTTAATATCCCACCCAGTCTAATCCCACTCTCCCCCTCACTCCCCACACCCTTTAATATCCCACCCAGTCTAATCCCACTCTCCACCTCAGTCCCCACACCCTTAATTATCCCACCCAGTCTAATCCCACGCTCCCGCTCACTCCCCGTACCCTTCAATATCACACCCAGTCTAATCCCACTCTCCCCCTCACTCCCCACACCCTTTAATATCCCACCCAGTCTAATCCCACTCTCCCCCTCACTCCCCGCACCATTTAATATCCCACCCATTCTAATCCCACTCGCCCCCTCACTCCCCGTAACCTTTAATATCCCACCCAGTCTAATCCCACTCTCCCCCTCACTCCCCGTAACCTTTAATATCCCACCCAGTCTACTCCCACTCTCCCCCTCACTCCCCACACCCTTTAATATCCCACCCAGTCTAATCCCACTCTCTCCCTCACTCCACACACCCTTTACTATCTCACCCAGTCTAATCCCACTCTCCCCGCACCCTTTAATATCCCACCCAGTCCAATCCCTCTCTCCCCCTCACTCCCCGTACCCTTTAATATCCCACCCAGTCTAATCCCACTCTCCCCCTCACCCCCCGTACCATTTAATATCCCACCCAGTCTAATCCCACTCTCCCCCTCCCTCCCCACACGCTTTAATATCCCACCCAGTCTAATCCCACCTTCCCCCTCACTCCCCACACCCTTTAATATCCCACCCAGTCTAATGCCACTCTCCCCCTCACTCCCCACACCCTTTAATATCCCACCCAGTCTAATCCCACTCTCCCCCTCACTCCCCACACCCTTTAATATCCCACCCAGTCTAATCCCACTCTCCCCCTCACTCCCCGCACCCTTTAATATCCCACCCAGTCTAATCCCACTCTCCCCCCTCACTCCCCACACCCTTTAATATCCCGCCCAGTCTAATCCCACTCTCCCCCCTCACTCCCCACACCCTTTAATATCCTGCCCAGTCTAATCCCACTCTCCCCCCTCACTCCCCACATCCTTTAATATCCCACCCAGTCTAATCCCACTCTCCCCCTCACTCCCCACATCCTTTAAAATCCAACCCAGTCTAATCCCACTTTCCCCCTCAGTCCCCACACCCTTTAATATCCCACCCAGTCTAATCCCACTCTCCCACTCACTCCCCACATCCTTTAAAATCCCACCCAGTCTAATCCCACTTTCCCCCTCAGTCCCGACACCCTTTAATATCCCACCCAGTCTAATCCCACTCTCCCCCTCACTCCCCGTACCCTTTAATATGCCTCCCAATCTAATCCCACTCTCCCCCTCACTCCCCGCACCCTTTAATATCCCACCCAGTCTAATCCCACTTTCCCCCTTACTCCCTGTACCCTTTAATATCCCACCCAGTCTAATCCCACTCTCCCCCTCACTCCCCGTACCCTTTAATATCACACCCAGTCTAATCCCACTCTCCCCCTCACTCCCCGTACCCTTCAATATACCGTCCAGTCTAATCCCACTCTCCCACTCACTCCCCGTACCCTTTAATATCCCACCCAGTCCAATCCCACTCTCCCCCTCAATCCCCGTAACCTTTAATATTCCAACCGGTCTAATCCCACTCTCCCCCCTCGCTCTCCGCACCCTTTAATATCACACCCAGTCTAATCCCACCTTCCCGTCACTCCCCGCACCCTTTCATATCCCACCCAGTCTAATCCCACTCTCCGCCTCACTCCCCGTACCCTTTAATATCCCACCCAGTCTAATCCCACTCTCCCCCCACACCCTTTAATATCCCACCCAGTCTAATCCCACTCTCCCCCTCTCTCCGCAGACCCTTTAATATCCCACCCAGTCTAATCCCACTCTCCCCCTCACTCCCCACCCTTTAATATCCCACCCAGTCTAATCCCACTCTCCCGCTCTCTCCGCAGACCCTTTAATATCCCACCCAATCTAATCCCACTCTCCCGCTCACTCCCCATACCCTTTAATATCCCACCCAGTCTAATCCCACTCTCCCCCTCACTCCCCACACCCTTTAATATCCCACCCAGTCTAATCCCACTCTCCCCCTCTCTCTGCACGCCCTTTAATATCCCACCCAGTCTAATCCCACTCTCCCCCTCACTCTCCACACCATTTAATATCCCACCCAGTCTAATCCCACTCTCCCGCTCTCTCCGCAGACCCTTTAATATCCCACCCAATCTAATCCCACTCTCCCGCTCACTCCCCATACCCTTTAATATCCCACCCAGTCTAATCCCACTCTCCCCCTCACTCCCCACACCCTTTAATATCCCACCCAGTCTAATCCCACTCTCCCCCTCTCTCTGCACGCCCTTTAATATCCCACCCAGTCTAATCCCACTCTCCCCCTCACTCTCCACACCCTTTAATATCCCACCCAGTCTAATCCCACTCTCCCCCTCACTCTCCACACCCTTTACTATCTCACCCAGTCTAATCCCACTCTCCCCGCACCCTTTAATATCCCACCCAGTCCAATCCCACTCTCCCCATCACTCCCCGTACCCTTTAATATCCCACCCTGTCTAATCCCACTCTCCCCCTCACCCCGCATACCATTTAATATCCCACCCAGTCTAATCCCACTCTCCCCCTCACTCCCCACACCATTTAATATCCCACCCAGTCTAATCCCACTCTCCCCCTCACTCCCCACACGCTTTAATATCCCACCCAGTCTAATCCCACCTTCCCCCTCACTCCCCACACCCTTTAATATCCCACCCAGTCTAATCCCACTCTCCTGCTCACTCCCCGTACCATTTAATATCCCACCCAGTCTGAACCCACTCTCCCCCTCACTCCCCACACCCTTTAATATCCCACCCAGTCTAATCCCACTCACCCCCTCACTCCCCACACCATTTAATATCCCACCCAGTCTAATCCCACTCTCCCCCTCACTCCCCGCACCCTTTAATATCCCACCCAGTCTAATCCCACTCTCCCCCCTCACTCCCCACACCCTTTAATATCCCACCCAGTCTAATCCCACTCTCCCCCCCTCACTCCCCACACCCTTTAATATCCTACCCAGTCTAATCCCACTCACCCCTCACTCCCCACATCCTTTAATATCCCACCCAGTCTAATCCCACTTTCCCCCTCAGTCCCCACACCCTTTAATATCCCACCCAGTCTCATCCCACTCTCCCACTCACTCCCTACATCCTTTAATATCCCACCCAGTCTACTCCCACTCTCCCCTCACTCCCCACATCCTTTAATATCCCACCATGTCTAATCCCACTTTCCCCCTCAGTCCCGATACCCTTTAATATCCCACCCAGTCTAATCCCACTTTCCCCCTCAGTCCCGACACCCTTTAATATCCCACCCAGTCTAATCCCACTCTCCCCCTCACTCCCCGTACCCTTTAATATGCCTCCCAATCTAATCCCACTCTCCCCCTCATTCCACACACCCTTTAATATCCCACCCAGTATAATCCCACTCTCCCCCTCACTCCCCGCACCCTTTAATATCCCACCCAGTCTAATCCCACTTTCCCCCTTACTCCCCGTACCCTTTAATATCCCACCCAGTCTAATCCCACTCTCCCCCTCACTCCCCGTACCCTTCAATATCCCACCCAGTCCAATCCCACTCTCCCCCTCAATCCCCGTAACCTTTAATATTCCAACCGGTCTAATTCCACTCTCCCCCCTCGCTCTCCGCACCCTTTAATATCACACCCAGTCTAATACCACCTTCCCCTCACTCCCCGCACCCTTTCATATCCCACCCAGTCTAATCCCACTCTCCGCCTCACTCCCCGTACCCTTTAATATCCCACCCAGTCTAATCCCACTCTCCCCCCACACCCTTTAATATCCCACCCAGTCTAATCCCACTCTCCCCCTCACTCCCCACACCCTTTAATATCCCACCCAGTCTAATCCCACTCTCCCCCTCTCTCCGCAGACCCTTTAATATCCCACCCAGTCTAATCCCACTCTCCCCCTCACTCCCCACCCTTTAATATCCCACCCAGTCTAATCCCACTCTCCCGCTCTCTCCGCAGACCCTTTAATATCCCACCCAACCTAATCCCACTCTCCCGCTCACTCCCCATACCCTTTAATATCCCACCCAGTCTAATCCCACTCTCCCCCTCACTCCCCACACCCTTTAATATCCCACCCAGTCTAATCCCACTCTCCCCCTCTCTCCACACCCTTTAATATCCCACCCAGTCTAATCCCACTCTCCCTCTCTCTCTGCACACCCTTCAATATCCCACCCAGTCTAATCCCACTCTCCCCCTCTCTCCACACCCTTTAATATCCCACCCAGTCTAATCCCACTCTCCCTCTCTCTCCGCACACCCTTTAATATCCCACCCAGTCTAATCCCACTCTCCCCCCACACCCTTTAATATCCCACCCAGTCTAATCCCACTCTCCCCCTCACTCCCCACACCCTTTAATATCCCACCCAGTCTAATCCCACTCTCCCCCTCTCTCCGCAGACCCTTTAATATCCCACCCAGTCTAATCCCACTCTCCCCCTCACTCCCCACCCTTTAATATCCCACCCAGTCTAATCCCACTCTCTCCCTCACTCCACACACCCTTTACTATCTCACCCAGTCTAATCCCACTCTCCCCGCACCCTTTAATATCCCACCCAGTCCAATCCCACTCTCCCCCTCACTCCCCACACCCTTTAATATCCCACCCAGTCTAATCCCACTCTCCCCCTCACTCCCCACACCATTTAATATCCCACCCAGTCTAATCCCACTCTTCCCCTCACTCCCCGCACCCTTTAATATCCCACCCAGTCTAATCCCACTCTCCCCCCTCACTCCCCACACCCTTTAATATCCTACCCAGTCTAATCCCACTCACCCCTCACACCCCACATCCTTTAATATCCCACCCAGTCTAATCCCACTTTTCCCCTCATTCCCCACACCCTTTAATATCCCACCCACTCTAATCCCACTCTCCCACTCACTCCCCACATCCTTTAATATCCCACCCAGTCTAATCCCACTCTCCCCTCACTCCCCACATCCTTTAATATCCCACCCAGTCTAATCACACTTTTCCCCTCACTCCCCGTACCCTTTAATATCCCTCCCAATCTAATCCCACTCTCCCCCTCACTCCACACACCCTTTAATATCCCACCCAGTATAATCCCACTCTCCCCCTCACTCCCTGCACTATTTAATATCCCACCCAGTCTAATCCCACTCTCCCCCTTACTCCCTGCACTATTTAATATCCCACCCAGTCTAATCCCACCCTCCCCCTCACTCCCCGTACCCTTTAATATCCCACCCAGTCCAATCCCACTCTCCCCCTCACTCCCCGTACCCGTTAATATCCCACCCAGTCCAATCCCACTCTCCCCCTCACTCCCCGTAACATTTAATATCCCACCCAGTCTAATCCCACTCTCCCCCTCACTCCCCACACCCTTTAATATCCCACCCAGTCTAATCCCACTCTCCCCCTCAGTCCCCACACCCTTAATTATCCCACCCAGTCTAATCCCACGCTCCCGCTCACTCCCCGTACCCTTCAATATCACACCCACTCCCCCTCACTCCCCACACCCTTTAATATCCCACCCAGTCTTATCCCACTCTCCCCCTCACTCCCCGCACCATTTAATATCCCACCCATTCTAATCCCACTCGCCCCCTCACTCCCCGTAACCTTTAATATCCCACCCAGTCTAATCCCACTCTCCCCCTCACTCCCCGTAACCTTTAATATCCCACCCAGTCTACTCCCACTCTCCCCCTCACTCCCCACACCCTTTAATATCCCACCCAGTCTAATCCCACTCTCTCCCTCACTCCACACACCCTTTACTATCTCACCCAGTCTAATCCCACTCTCCCCGCACCCTTTAATATCCCACCCAGTCCAATCCCACTCTCCCCCTCACTCCCCGTACCCTTTAATATCCCACCCAGTCTAATCCCACTCTCCCCCCTCACCCCCCGTACCATTTAATATCCCACCCAGTCTAATCCCACTCTCCCCCTCACTCCCCACACCCTTTAATATCCCACCCAGTCTAATCCCACTCTCCCCCTCACTCCCCACACGCTTTAATATCCTACCCAGTCTAATCCCACCTTCCCCCTCACTCCCCACACCCTTTAATATCCCACCCAGTCTAATGCCACTCTCCCCCTCACTCCCCACACCCTTTAATATCCCACCCAGTCTAATCCCACTCACCCCCTCACTCCCCACACCATTTAATATCCCACCCAGTCTAATCCCACTCTCCCCCTCACTCCCCGCACCCTTTAATATCCCACCCAGTCTAATCCCACTCTCCCCCCTCACTCCCCACACCCTTTAATATCCTGCCCAGTCTAATCCCACTCACCCCTCACTCCCCACATCCTTTAATATCCCACCCAGTCTAATCCCACTTTCCCCCTCAGTCCCCACACCCTTTAAAATCCCACCCAGTCTAATCCCACTTTCCCCCTCAGTCCCGACACCCTTTAATAGCCCACCCAGTCTAATCCACTCTCCCCCTCACTCCCCGTACCCTTTAATATGCCTCCCAATCTAATCCCACTCTCCCCCTCACTCCCCGCACCCTTTAATATCCCACCCAGTCTAATCCCACTTTCCCCATTACTCCCTGTACCCTTTAATATCCCACCCAGTCTAATCCCACTCTCCCCCTCACTCCCCGTACCCTTTAATATCACACCCAGTCTAATCCCACTCTCCCCCTCACTCCCCGTACCCTTCAATATACCGTCCAGTCTAATCCCACTCTCCCACTCACTCCCCGTACCCTTGAATATCCCACCCAGTCCAATCCCACTCTCCCCCCTCGCTCTCCGCACCCTTTAATATCACACCCAGTCTAATCCCACCTTCCCCTCACTCCCCGCACCCTTTCATATCCCACCCAGTCTAATCCCACTCTCCGCCTCACTCCCCGTACCCTTTAATATCCCACCCAGTCTAATCCCACTCTCCCCCCACACCCTTTAATATCCCACCCAGTCTAATCCCACTCTCTCCCTCACTCCCCACACCCTTTAATATCCCACCCAGTCTAATCCCACTCTCCCCCTCTCTCCGCAGACCCTTTAATATCCCACCCAGTCTAATCCCACTCTCCCCCTCACTCCCCACCCTTTAATATCCCACCCAGTCTAATCCCACTCTCCCGCTCTCTCCGCAGACCCTTTAATATCCCACCCAATCTAATCCCACTCTCCCGCTCACTCCCCATACCCTTTAATATCCCACCCAGTCTAATCCCACTCTCCCCCTCACTCTCCACACCCTTTAATATCCCACCCAGTCTCATCCCACTCTCTCCCTCACTCCACACACCCTTTACTATCTCACCCAGTCTAATCCCACTCTCCCCGCACCCTTTAATATCCCACCCTGTCTAATCCCACTCTCCCCCTCACCCCGCATACCATTTAATATCCCACCCAGTCTAATCCCACTCTCCCCCTCACTCCCCACACCCTTTAATATCCCACCCAGTCTAATCCCACTCTCCCCCTCACTCCCCACACGCTTTAATATCCCACCCAGTCTAATCCCACCTTCCCCCTCACTCCCCACACCCTTTAATATCCCACCCAGTCTAATCCCACTCTCCCCCTCACTCCCCACACCCTTTAATATCCCACCCAGTCTAATCCCACTCTCCTGCTCACTCCCCGTACCATTTAATATCCCACCCAGTCTAAACCCACTCTCCCCCTCACTCCCCACACCCTTTAATATCCCACCCAGTCTAATCCCACTCACCCCCTCACTCCCCACACCATTTAATATCCCACCCAGTCTAATCCCACTCTCCCCCCTCACTCCCCGCACCCTTTAATATCCCACCCAGTCTAATCCCACTCTCCCCCCCTCACTCCCCACACCCTTTAATATCCCACCCAGTCTAATCCCACTCTCCCCCCTCACTCCCCACACCCTTTAATATCCCACCCAGTCTAATCCCACTCTCCCCCTCTCTCCACACCCTTTAATATCCCACCCAGTCTAATCCCACTCTCCCTCTCTCTCTGCACGCCCTTTAATATCCCACCCAGTCTAATCCCACTCTCCCCCTCTCTCCACACCCTTTAATATCCCACCCAGTCTAATCCCACTCTCCCTCTCTCTCCGCACACCCTTTAATATCCCACCCAGTCTAATCCCACTCTCCCCCCACACCCTTTAATATCCCACCCAGTCTAATCCCACTCTCCCCCTCACTCCCCACACCCTTTAATATCCCACCCAGTCTAATCCCACTCTCCCCCTCTCTCCGCAGACCCTTTAATATCCCACCCAGTCTAATCCCACTCTCCCCCTCACTCCCCACCCTTTAATATCCCACCCAGTCTAATCCCACTCTCTCCCTCACTCCACACACCCTTTACTATCTCACCCAGTCTAATCCCACTCTCCCCGCACCCTTTAATATCCCACCCAGTCCAATCCCACTCTCCCCCTCACTCCCCACACCCTTTAATATCCCACCCAGTCTAATCCCACTCTCCCCCTCACTCCCCACACCATTTAATATCCCACCCAGTCTAATCCCACTCTTCCCCTCACTCCCCGCACCCTTTAATATCCCACCCAGTCTAATCCCACTCTCCCCCCTCACTCCCCACACCCTTTAATATCCTACCCAGTCTAATCCACTCACCCCTCACACCCCACATCCTTTAATATCCCACCCAGTCTAATCCCACTTTTCCCCTCAGTCCCCACACCCTTTAATATCCCACCCACTCTAATCCCACTCTCCCACTCACTCCCCACATCCTTTAATATCCCACCCAGTCTAATCCCACTCTCCCGCTCACTCCCCGCACCCTTTAATATCCCTCCCAATCTAATCCCACTCTCCCCCTCACTCCACACACCCTTTAATATCCCACCCAGTATAATCCCACTCTCCCCCTCACTCCCTGCACTATTTAATATCCCACCCAGTCTAATCCCACTCTCCCCCTTACTCCCTGCACTATTTAATATCCCACCCAGTCTAATCCCACCCTCCCCCTCACTCCCCGTACCCTTTAATATCCCACCCAGTCTAATCCCACTCTCCCCCTCACTCCCCGTACCCGTTAATATCCCACCCAGTCCAATCCCACTCTCCCCCTCACTCCCCGTAACATTAATATCCCACCCAGTCTAATCCCACTCTCCCCCTCACTCCCCACACCCTTTAATATCCCACCCAGTCTAATCCCACTCTCCCCCTCAGTCCCCACACCCTTAATTATCCCACCCAGTCTAATCCCACGCTCCCGCTCACTCCCCGTACCCTTCAATATCACACCCAGTCTAATCCCACTCTCCCCCTCACTCCCCACACCCTTTAATATCCCACCCAGTCTTATCCCACTCTCCCCCTCACTCCCCGCACCATTTAATATCCCACCCATTCTAATCCCACTCGCCCCCTCACTCCCCGTAACCTTTAATATCCCACCCAGTCTAATCCCACTCTCCCCCTCACTCCCCGTAACTTTTAATATCCCACCCAGTCTACTCCCACTCTCCCCCTCACTCCCCACACCCTTTAATATCCCACCCAGTCTAATCCCACTCTCTCCCTCACTCCACACACCCTTTACTATCTCACCACCAGTCTAACCCGTCTAATCCACTCTCCCCGCACCCTTTAATATCCCACCCAGTCCAATCCCACTCTCCCCCTCACTCCCGTACCCTTTAATATCCCACCCAGTCTAATCCCACTCTCCCCCTCACCCCCGTACCATTTAATATCCCACCCAGTCTAATCCCACTCTGCCCTCACTCCCCACACCCTTTAATATCCCACCCAGTCTAATCCCACTCTCCCCCTCACTCCCCACACGCTTTAATATCCCACCCAGTCTAATCCCACCTTCCCCCTCACTCCCCACACCCTTTAATATCCCACCCAGTCTAATGCCACTCTCCCCCTCACTCCCCACACCCTTTAATATCCCACCCAGTCTAATCCCACTCACCCCCTCACTCCCCACACCATTTAATATCCCACCCAGTCTAATCCCACTCTCCCCCTCACTCCCCGCACCCTTTAATATCCCACCCAGTCTAATCCCACTCTCCCCCCTCACTCCCCACACCCTTTAATATCCTGCCCAGTCTAATCCCACTCACCCCTCACTCCCCACATCCTTTAATATCCCACCCAGTCTAATCCCACTTTCCCCCTCAGTCCCCACACCCTTTAATATCTCACCCAGTCTAATCCCACTCTCCCACTCACTCCCCACATCCTTTAATATCCCACCCAGTCTACTCCCACTCTCCCCTCACTCCCCACATCCTTTAAAATCCCACCCAGTCTAATCCCACTTTCCCCCTCAGTCCCGACACCCTTTAATAGCCCACCCAGTCTAATCCCACTCTCCCCCTCACTCCCCGTACCCTTTAATATGCCTCCCAATCTAATCCCACTCTCCCCCTCACTCCCCGCACCCTTTAATATCCCACCCAGTCTAATCCCACTTTCCCCCTTACTCCCTGTACCCTTTAATATCCCACCCAGTCTAATCCCACTCTCCCCCTCACTCCCCGTACCCTTTAATATCACACCCAGTCTAATCCCACTCTCCCCCTCACTCCCCGTACCCTTCAATATACCGTCCAGTCTAATCCCACTCTCCCACTCACTCCCCGTACCCTTGAATATCCCACCCAGTCCAATCCCACTCTCCCCCCTCGCTCTCCGCACCCTTTAATATCACACCCAGTCTAATCCCACCTTCCCCTCACTCCCCGCACCCTTTCATATCCCACCCAGTCTAATCCCACTCTCCGCCTCACTCCCCGTACCCTTTAATATCCCACCCAGTCTAATCCCACTCGCCCCCCACACCCTTTAATATCCCACCCAGTCTAATCCCACTCTCTCCCTCACTCCCCACACCCTTTAATATCCCACCCAGTCTAATCCCACTCTCCCCCTCTCTCCGCAGACCCTTTAATATCCCACCCAGTCTAATCCCACTCTCCCCCTCACTCCCCACCCTTTAATATCCCACCCAGTCTAATCCCACTCTCCCGCTCTCTCCGCAGACCCTTTAATATCCCACCCAATCTAATCCCACTCTCCCGCTCACTCCCCATACCCTTTAATATCCCACCCAGTCTAATCCCACTCTCCCCCTCACTCTCCACACCCTTTAATATCCCACCCAGTCTCATCCCACTCTCTCCCTCACTCCACACACCCTTTACTATCTCACCCAGTCTAAACCCACTCTCCCCGCACCCTTTA
The DNA here is from genome assembly GCF_052327205.1 of Somniosus microcephalus. NCBI lineage: Eukaryota > Metazoa > Chordata > Chondrichthyes > Squaliformes > Somniosidae > Somniosus > Somniosus microcephalus. The sequence goes on along the minus strand of NC_140995.1, from coordinate 252,659,271 downwards.
ATATCCCACCCTGTCTAATCCCACTCTCCCCCTCACCCCGCATACCATTTAATATCCCACCCAGTCTAATCCCACTCTCCCCCTCACTCCCCACACCCTTTAATATCCCACCCAGTCTAATCCCACTCTCCCCCTCACTCCCCACACGCTTTAATATCCCACCCAGTCTAATCCCACCTTCCCCCTCACTCCCCACACCCTTTAATATCCCACCCAGTCTAATCCCACTCTCCCCCTCACTCCCCACACCCTTTAATATCCCACCCAGTCTAATCCCACTCTCCTGCTCACTCCCCGTACCATTTAATATCCCACCCAGTCTAAACCCACTCTCCCCCTCACTCCCCACACCCTTTAATATCCCACCCAGTCTAATCCCACTCACCCCCTCACTCCCCACACCATTTAATATCCCACCCAGTCTAATCCCACTCTCCCCCTCACTCCCCGCACCCTTTAATATCCCACCCAGTCTAATCCCACTCTCCCCCCTCACTCCCCACACCCTTTAATATCCCACCCAGTCTAATCCCACTCTCCCCCTCACTCCCCACACCCTTTAATATCCTACCCAGTCTAATCCCACTCACCCCTCACTCCCCACACCCTTTAATATCCCACCCAGTCTAATCCCACTCTCCCCCCTCACTCCCCACACCCTTTAATATCCTACCCAGTCTAATCCCACTCACCCCTCACTCCCCACATCCTTTAATATCCCACCCAGTCTAATCCCACTCTCCCCCTCACTCCCCGTACCCTTTAATATCCCACCCAGTCTAATCCCACTTTCCCCCTCAGTCCCCACACCCTTTAATATCCCACCCAGTCTAATCCCACTCTCCCACTCACTCCCCACATCCTTTAATATCCCACCCAGTCTACTCCCACTCTCCCCTCACTCCCCACATCCTTTAATATCCCACCATGTCTAATCCCACTTTCCCCCTCAGTCCCGACACCCTTTAATATCCCACCCAGTCTAATCCCACTTTCCCCCTCAGTCCCGACACCCTTTAATATCCCACCCAGTCTAATCCCACTCTCCCCCTCACTCCCCGTACCCTTTAATATGCCTCCCAATCTAATCCCACTCTCCCCCTCACTCCACACACCCTTTAATATCCCACCCAGTCTAATCTCACTCTCCCACTCACTCCCCACATCCTTTAATATCCCACCCAGTCTACTCCCACTCTCCCCTCACTCCCCACATCCTTTAATATCCCACCATGTCTAATCCCACTTTCCCCCTCAGTCCCGACACCCTTTAATATCCCACCCAGTCTAATCCCACTTTCCCCCTCAGTCCCGACACCCTTTAATATCCCACCCAGTCTAATCCCACTCTCCCCCTCACTCCCCGTACCCTTTAATATGCCTCCCAATCTAATCCCACTCTCCCCCTCACTCCACACACCCTTTAATATCCCACCCAGTCTAATCCCACTCTCCCCCTCACTCCCCGTACCCTTTAATATCCCACCCAGTCCAATCCCACTCTCCCCCTCAATCCCCGTAACCTTTAATATTCCAACCGGTCTAATTCCACTCTCCCCCCTCGCTCTCCGCACCCTTTAATATCACACCCAGTCTAATCCCACCTTCCCCTCACTCCCCGCACCCTTTCATATCCCACCCAGTCTAATCCCACTCTCCGCCTCACTCCCCGTACCCTTTAATATCCCACCCAGTCTAATCCCACTCTCCCCCCACACCCTTTAATATCCCACCCAGTCTAATCCCACTCTCTCCCTCACTCCCCACACCCTTTAATATCCCACCCAGTCTAATCCCACTCTCCCCCTCTCTCCGCAGACCCTTTAATATCCCACCCAGTCTAATCCCACTCTCCCCCTCACTCCCCACCCTTTAATATCCCACCCAGTCTAATCCCACTCTCCCGCTCTCTCCGCAGACCCTTTAATATCCCACCCAACCTAATCCCACTCTCCCGCTCACTCCCCATACCCTTTAATATCCCACCCAGTCTAATCCCACTCTCCCCCTCACTCCCCACACCCTTTAATATCCCACCCAGTCTAATCCCACTCTCCCCCTCTCTCTGCACGCCCTTTAATATCCCACCCAGTCTAATCCCACTCTCCCCCTCTCTCCGCATACCCTTTAATATCCCACCAGTCTAATCGCACTCTCCCGCTCACTCCCCATACCCTTTAATATCGCACCCAGTCTAATCCCACTCTCCCCCTCTCTCCCCACACCCTTTAATATCCCACCCAGTCTAATCCCACTCTCCCCCTCTCTCCCCACACCCTTTAATATCCCACCCAGTCTAATCCCACTCTCCCCCTCTCTCCGCATACCCTTTAATATCCCACCAGTCTAATCGCACTCTCCCGCTCACTCCCCGTACCCTTTAATATCGCACCCAGTCTAATCCCACTCTCCCCCTCACTCCCCGCACCCTTTAATATCCCACCCAGTCTAATCCCACTCTCCCTCTCTCTCCGCACACCCTTTAATATCCCACCCAGTCTAATCCCACTCTCCCGCTCACTCCCCGCACCCTTTAATATCCCACCCAGTCTAATCCCACTCTCCCTCTCTCTCCCCACACCCTTTAATATCCCACCCAGTCTAATCCCACTCTCCCCTCTCTCCCCACACCCTTTAATATCCCACCCAGTCTAATCCCACTCTCCCCCTCTCTCCGCATACCCTTTAATATCCCACCAGTCTAATCGCACTCTCCCGCTCACTCCCCATACCCTTTAATATCGCACCCAGTCTAATCCCACTCTCCCCCTCACTCCCCGCACCCTTTAATATCCCACCCAGTCTAATCCCACTCTCCCGCTCACTCCCCACACCCTTTAATATCCCACCCAGTCTGATCCCACTCTCCCCCTCACTCCCCACACCCTTTAATATCCCACCCAGTCTAATCCCACTCTCCCGCTCACTCCCCGCACCTTTTAATATCCCACCCAGTCTAATCCCACTCTCTCCCTCACTCCCCGCACCCTTTAATATCCCACCCAGTCTAATCCCACTCTCCCGCTCACTCCCCGCACCTTTTAATATCCCACCCAGTCTAATCCCAGTCTCCCCCTCACTCCCCGCACCCTTTAATATCCCACCCAGTCTAATCCCACTCTCCCCCTCACTCCCCGCTCCCTTTAATATCCCAGACAGTCTAATCCCACTCTCCCCCTCACTCCCCGCTCCCTTTAATATCCCAGACAGTCTAATCCCACTTTCCCCCTCACTCCCCGCACCCTTTAATATCCCACCCAGTCTAATCCCACTGTCCCGCTCACTCCCCACACCATTTAATATCCCACCCAGTCTAATCCCACTCTCCCGGTCACTCCCCACACCCTTTAATATCCCACCCAGTCAAATCCCACTCTCCTGCTCACTCCCCATAACCTTTAATATCCCACCCAGTCTAATCCCACTCTCCCCCTCACTCCCCGTACCCTTTAATATCCCACCCAGTCTAATCCCACTCTCCCCCTCACTCCGCAAACCCTTTAATATCCCACCCAGTCTAATCCCACGCTCCCGCTCACTCCCCATACCCTTTAATATCCCACCCAGTCTAATCCCACTCTCCCCCTCACTCCCCGTACCCTTTAATATCCCACCCAGTCTAATCCCACTCTCCCCCTCACTCCCCATACCCTTTAATATCCCACCCAGTCTAATCCCACTCTCCCCCTCACTCCCCACACCCTTTAATATCCCACCCAGTCTAATCCCACTCTCCCCCTCTCTCCCCACACCCTTTAATATCCCACCCAGTCTAATCCCACTCTCCCTCTCTCTCCGCACACCCTTTAATATCCCAACCAGTCGAATCCCACTCTCCCCCTCACTCCCCGCACCCTTTAATATCCCACCCAGTCTAATCTCACTCTCCCGCTCACTCCCCGCACCCTTTAATATCCCACCCAGTCTAATCCCACTCTCCCCCTCACTCCCCGCACCCTTTAATATCCCACGCAGTCTAATCCCACTCTCCCGCTCACTCCCCGCACCCTTTAATATCCCACCCAGTCTAATCCCACTCTCCCCCTCACTCCCCGTACCCTTTAATATCCCACCCAGTCTAATCCCACTCTCCCACTCACTCCCCGTACCCTTTAATATCCCACCCAGTCTAATCCCACTCTCCCCCTCACTCCCCGTACCCGTTAATATCCCACCCAGTCCAATCCCACTCTCCCCCTCACTCCCCGTAACCTTTAATATCCCACCCAGTCTAATCCCACTCTCCCCCTCACTCCCCACACCCTTTAATATCCCACCCAGTCTAATCCCACTCTCCCCCTCTCTCCGCAGACCCTTTAATATCCCACCCAGTCTAATCCCACTCTCCCGCTCACTCCCCATACCCTTTAATATCCCACCCAGTCTAATCCCACTCTCCCCCTCTCTCCCCACACCCTTTAATATCCCACCCAGTCTAATCCCACTCTCCCCCTCACTCCCCACACCCTTTAATATCCCACCCAGTCTAATCCCACTCTCCCCCTCTCTCCGCACACCCTTTAGTATCCCACCCAGTCTAATCCCACTCTCCCGCTCACTTCCCGTACCCTTTAATATCGCACCCAGTCTAATCCCACTCTCCCCCTTGTAGTGTATGTGCCTTTAAGTCAGAACTACTTTTACAGCTCCTGTATACTGTAGTACCAGCAGTGACCACACCGGTATATAAGCTTTGCGCATGCCTCTCTACCCCCAGTCTAGAGACTACCCTCCTCCAGTAAAGACCTGTTATTTGTTAATGTACAGCATCCGTGTGATTATTAATAATAGCATATCCACTGAACCACGGATCCAACACCCCTCACTCCCCACACTCATATCCCACCCAGTCTAAACGTAATCTCCCACTCACTCTCCACAACAGCAACTTGTATTTATATAGCGCCTTTATGTAGTAAAACATCCCAAGGTGCTGCACAGGAGAAATAAAAGACAAAAAAATTGACACCGATCCACATAAGGATAAATGAGGGCAGGTGACCAAAAGCTTGGTCAAAGAGGTCGGTTTTAAGGAGCATTTTAAAGGAGGAGCGAGAGGTCGCGAGGTGGTGGGGTTTAGACAGGGAATTCCAGAGCTTAGGGCCTAGGCAACAGAAGGCACGGCCACCAATGGTTGAGCGATTATAATCCGGGATCCTCAAGAGGGCAGAATTAGAGGAGCGCAGATATCTCGGGGGGTTGTGGGGCTGGAGGAGATTACAGAGATAGGGAGGGGTGAGGCCATGGAGGGATTTGAAAACAACGATGAGAATTTTGAAATCGAGGCGTTGCTTAACCGGGAGCCAATGTAGGTCAGCGAGCACAGGGGTGATGGGTGAACGGGACTTGGTGTGAGTTAGGACACGGGCAGCCGAGTCTTGGATGACCTCAAGTTTACGTCGGGTGGAATGTGGGAGGCCAGCCAGGAGTGCGTTGGAATAGTCAAGTCTGGAGGTAACAAAGGCATGGATGAGGGTTTCAGCAGCAGATGAGCTGAGGCGAGGGCGGAGACCGGTGATGATACGGAGGTGGAAGTAGACGGTCTTTGTTATGCTGCGGATATGTGATCGGAAGCTCATTTCAGGGTCAAATATGACACCAAGGTTGCGAAGAGTGTGGTTCAGCCTCAGACAGATGTTAGGGAGAGGGATGGAGTCAGTGGGTAGGGAACGGAGTTTGTGGCGGTGACCGAAAACAATGGCTTTGGTTTTCCCAATATTTAATTGGAGAAAATTTCTGCTCATCCAGAACTGGATGTCGGACAAGTTAGAGACCGTGGAGGGGTCGAGAGAGGTGATAGTGAGGTAGAGCTGGGTGTCCTCAGCGTACGTGTGGAAACTGACGCTGTGTTTTCGGATGATGTCGCCAAGGGGCAGCAAGTAATTGAGAAATAGGAGGGGGCCAGGGATAGATCCTTGAGGGACACCAGAGGTAACGATGCGGGAGTGGGAAGAGAAGCCGTTGCAGGTGATTCTCTGGTTACGATTAGATAGATAAGAATGGAACCGGGCGAGTGCAGTCCCACCCAGCTGGACGATGGTGGAGAGGCGTTGGAGAAGGATGGAGTGGTCAACCGGGTCAAAGGCTGCAGACAGGTCAAGAAGGACGAGGAGGGATAGTTTACTGTTGTCACAAAGGATGTCATACCCTTTAATATTGAACCCGGTCTAATCCCACTCTCTCACTCATGAATAAACTGCAGTTAAATATGCTTTCAATTAACTTGAACATTGGATATTATAATCCAGCCAAACACAGTACCTGGGAATAACCCCTCCCTCTCTCTGTGTGTCTCTCTCTCTGCCTCTGCCTCTCTCACTCCCTCTCCGTCTCCCTCTCCGTCTCACTGACCACAAATATTTAGCAACATTAGAAACAGACTCTTGCGCAATCTGTGGTGTCAGGAATGACAAATTGTTCCGAATGCTGGGATCAGCGGCCAGGGCAGCAGAGTACTGGAGCCTGATGGAATGTTAATCTTTATTTTCACTCCTTATTCCACCCCCGCACACTGAGCTCAGAATCCCACTGATAATTGGGGAATGAGAACGGCATCAATTGGTGAGGCAGACACAGGGGGGAGGAGTGAGGAGGCAACCAGAACAAAAGCTGGTCTCAGAGTCTGTGCCCCCGACACTGGGCTCAGTGAGTGTCCCCACCCCCCCAGAGTCTGTGGCCCCACTAACTACACATACTTGGGCTTAAAAATCAGTTCTACGGGAAATTTCAAACTGGCTGTGAATGAACTGAAAGAGAAAGCAAGAAGGGCTTTCTATGCCATTAAAAAATCAATCCAAATAGAAATCCCAATTAGCATTTGGCTCAAAATTTTCTAATCAGTAATTGAACCAATTGCACTCTATGGCAGTGAGGTGTGGGGACCGCTAACACAACAAGAATTTGCAAAATGGGACAAACACCCAATTGAGATCCTACATGCAGAATTCTGTAAAAGTATCCTCCGGACTCAAAGGAAAACCGTAAACAATGCATGCAGGGCGGAACTAGGCCAATATCCATTAATAATCACTATCCAAAAAAGAGCCACCAAATTCTGGAAACACCTAGAAATGAGCAACCCCCAATGCTATCATTACGAAGCCCTGAAATGCCAAGAGAGGACCATAAAGAAGAATACCCTCAGTCAACTAGTCCTGGGACTCAGTGAAGTAACTACTAACACTACAGGTAGACTATCCTTTATCCGAACTTCCGAAAACCGAAACCCTCTAAAAACCGAAAGTTTTTCGTTCAGCGTAAGTCGTGCGCACGACATGACCAGAGTGGCGCACGACTTACGCTGAGGAGGGCAGAGGGTCACTGAGTTCTCTCCTGGGTAGGAGATTGCAGGCCGAGCCGGGCAGTGTGAAGGAGGTATACCGGGAGAGTGAACCCAACAATACAGTGGCCCGTCCGATAGCTGCAGCGGCCTGTCCGATATTCTTTTCTCCCCCCCCCGACCCCCACCCTTTCGGATAAGGGATAGTGTATCCTTTATCCGCACTTCCGAAAACCGAAATCCTCTGAAAACCGAAAGTTTTTTCGTTCAGCGTAAGTCGTGCGCACGACCCCGACCCCCGCCGACTCCCACCCCCGACCCCCCCGCCGACCCCGACCCCCGCCGACCCCCCCGCCGACCCCGACCCCCCGCCGACCCCCACCCCCGACAAATTTCCCAGTCTTATAAAATACCTTATGAAATCCGAAATTTTCCGAAAGCCGAACCACGGCTGGTCCCGAGGTTTTCGGATAAAGGATAGTCTACCTGTACTAACAATAACCAGCCCCAGGACAGTGACAGCGTAACACAAAGAATTCGACCCAACACAATCGTCGCTAAGCAAAAGGAAAAATATCTGTCATATTGGACAGAAACAACAAAAACCCAAAGCAAACTCAATTGCTACTTGGCCCTAAACAGACAATACAACATGGCTGATTACCTGACCATGGTAAAGGATAGCAAACTGAGAAAAATCTTGACAATGCACAGACTTCGTGAACATAGCCTGGCGATCGAAAAAGGTAGACACAGACAGACCCGGCTACCAAGAGAGGGCAGGATATGCTCTCACTGCAGTCAGGGAGTGGTGGAGACAGAGATGCACTTCCTCACAGCTTGTAGAAAATATCAGGGCATAAGGGAGAATTTCTACCCAAAATTCACAAAAATATGCCCGGAATTCAGAAATTTGAATGATGACCAAAAACTCCCATACCTACTAGGGGAAGAGAGAAATTGTGTAGCACTAGCGGCACACTATGTTACAGCTTGCCATAAACAGAGGGACAACCACTAAATATAAGAAAAGAGTATATATAAATTATATGAAAGTATATTTATACACTCAGGGATATATCTGTTTATACACTGTATGGATAGATCTGTATTTTTGTGTACAAACATGAATGTTTTTCGATGCTTTGGCAACATAAGATGTAACTTGTCATGCCAATAAAGCGATTTGAATTGAATTGAATTGAGTGTCCCCCCCCCAGAGTCTGTGCCCCCTACACTGGGCTCAGTGAGTGTCCCCCCCCCCCCACCAGACTCTGTGCCCCCTACACTGGGCTCAGTGAGTGTCCCCCCCCCCCCAGAGTCTGTGCCCCCTACACTGGGCTCAGTGAGTGTCCCCCCCCGCAGAGTCTGTGCCCCCTACACTGGGCTCAGTGAGTGTCCCCCCCCCAGAGTCTGTGCCCCCTACACTGGGCTCAGTGAGTGTCCCCCCCCGCAGAGTCTGTGCCCCCTACACTGGGCTCAGTGAGTGTCCCCCCCCCAGAGTCTGTGCCCCCTACACTGGGCTCAGTGAGTGTCCCCCCCGCAGAGTCTGTGCCCCCTACACTGGGCTCAGTGAGTGTCCCCCCCCCCCCAGAGTCTGTGCCCCCTACACTGGGCTCAGTGAGTGTCCCCCCCCCAGAGTCTGTGCCCCCTACACTGGGCTCAGTGAGTGTCCCCCCCCCAGAGTCTGTGCCCCCTACACTGGGCTCAGTGAGTGTAGATCCCCAGAAAACCAAAGTCCTTGTGTTCCAGCAAAGATCGAGACATCAGGGACCCAAAACAAATTTCACACTAGGAACAACCAAACTTGAACAAACCACTAACTACACATACTTGGGCTTAAAAATCAGTTCTACGGGAAATTTCCACCTGGCTGTGAATGAACTGAAAGAGAAAGCAAGAAGGGCTTTCTATGCCATTAAAAAATCAATCCAAATAGAAATCCCAATTAGCATTTGGCTCAAAATTTTCTAATCAGTAATTGAACCAATTGCACTCTATGGCAGTGAGGTGTGGGGACCGCTAACACAACAAGAATTTGCAAAATGGGACAAACACCCAATTGAGATCCTACATGCAGAATTCTGTAAAAGTATCCTCCGGACTCAAAGGAAAACCGTAAACAATGCATGCAGGGCAGAACTAGGCCAATATCCATTAATAATCACTATCCAAAAAAGAGCCACCAAATTTTGGAAACACCTAGAAATGAGCAACCCCCAATGCTATCATTACGAAGCCCTGAAATGCCAAGAGAGGACCATAAAGAAGAATACCCTCAGTCAACTAGTCCTGGGACTCAGTGAAGTAACTACTAACACCACTAACAATAACCAGCCCCAGGACAGTGACAGCGTAACACAAAGAATTCGACCCAACACAATCGTCGCTAAGCAAAAGCAAAAATATCTGTCATATTGGGCAGAAACAACAAAACCCAAAGCAAACTCAAGTGCTACTTGGCCCTAAACAGACAATACAACATAGCTGATTACCTGACCATGGTAAAGGATAACAAACTGAGAAGAACCTTGACAATGTACAGACTTAGTGAACATAGCCTGGCGATCGAAAAAGGTAGACACAGGCAGACCCGGCTACCAAGAGAGGACAGGATATGCTCTCACTGCAGTCAGGGAGTGGTGGAGACAGAGATGCACTTCCTCACAGCTTGTAGAAAATATCAGGGCATAAGGGAGAATTTCTACCCAAAATTCACAAAAATATGCCCGGAATTCAGAAATTTGAATGACGACCAAAAACTCCCATACCTACTAGGGGAAGAGAGAAATTGTGTAACACTAGCGGCACACTATGTTACAGCTTGCCATAAACAGAGGGACAACCACTAAATATAAGAAAGAGTATATATAAAATATATATGAATGTATATTTATACACTCAGGGATATATCTGTTTATACACTGTATGGATAGATCTGTATTTTTGTGTACAAACATGAATGTTTTTCGATGCTTTGGCAACATGAGATGTAACTTGTCATGCCAATAAAGCGATTTGAATTGAATTGAATTGAATTGAGTGTCCCCCCCCCCCCCCAGAGTCTGTGCCCCCTACACTGGGCTCAGTGAGTGTCCCCCCCCCCCCCCCAGAGTCAATTGCCCCCCCTACACTGGGCTCAGTGAGTGTCCCCCCCCCCCCAGAGTCTGTGCCCCCTACACTGGGCTCAGTGAGTGTCCCCCCCCCCCCAGAGTCTGTGCCCCCTACACTGGGCTCAGTGAGTGTCCCCCCCCCCCAGAGTCTGTGCCCCCTACACTGGGCTCAGTGAGTGTCCCCCCCCAGAGTCTGTGCCCCCTACACTGGGCTCAGTGAGTGTCCCCCCCCCCAGAGTCTGTGCCCCCTACACTGGGCTCAGTGAGTGTCCCCCCCCCCCACAGAGTCAGTGCCCCCTACACTGGGCTCAGTGAGTGTCCCCCCCCCCCCAGAGTCAGTGCCCCCTACACTGGGCTCAGTGAGTGTCCCCCCCCCCCCAGAGACTGTGCCCC